>NC_086321.1:257047209-257347209 GCF_036172605.1 Pelobates fuscus
GGAGCGGGTATGGCAAAGAGCTACTGATTAGCATAACATCAATATCCGTTATAAAACCAGGAAAAGATGGGCATGGATGGTGAACTGATTTGGTGGTGCAATTGGCCACTTGACTGGTTTTGCCCCCCAGGCTTAAGGCTGTCAGCCCTCCCCTGGTTGTCACCCCCTGATGGCGGCCCTGTGAGGCACACCCAAATAAAGAAGGGCTAGTTACATTAAAAATTTTACATATTAACAATATCTGCAAAGAATCTCTGTAGTGTACGTTTTATGTTTAGAGAACCCCCTCTTACTATTTCCCTGCTGCAAGAATGCAGTCATGTTTCACATGCAACGGACATTGTATAGTGTAGGAGGAGGCAGCACCAATGACTTACCCAACTTCCTGTGGGAAAGCATTGGATTGGCTGAGATCATCAAGATCTCTGCATGTGGGACCACAGGGAGAACAGCACATCGTCAGGGCCGGCGCGTCCATAAGGCGGCACAGGCGGCCGCCTTAGGGCGCACCGGCTCTGGGGGCGCAAAATTCCAGTGACCGGCAGGAGGGAAGTGCTCCCTCCTGCCTGGTCACCTCCTGGATCCCCGGAGCGGCGCTGAAGTTCATTAGGAGGCGGCGAGGGAGCTCTCTGATCTCTCTGACCGGCTCCCTCGCGCGCCTTTTGCTGATGCCGCGGGAGCCGGAATATGACGTCATATTCCGGCTCCCGCGGCATCAGAAAACAGCCTGCGAGGGAGCCGGTCAGAGAGATCAGAAAGCTCCCTCGCCGCCTCCTAATGAACTTCAGCAGCCCCACTGGACCACCAATGAAAGACCCACGCCAGCACTCCAGGTAGGGAGGCTGGGTGGGAAATTTAAATTTAATTTAGATAATTAATTACTGTGTGTGTATGTGTGTGTGCATGTGAGTGTGAGTGTGTATGTCAGTGTGTGTGTGTGTGTCTGTCAGTGTGTGTGTGTGTGTCTGTCAGTGTGTGTGTGAGTGAGTGTGTGTGTGTGTCTGTCAGTGAGTGTGTGAGTGTGTGTGTGTGTGTGTGTCTGTCAGTGTGTGTGTGTGTGTGTGTGTCTGTCAGTGAGTGTGTGTGTGTGAGTGAGTGTGTGTGTGTCTGTCAGTGAGTGTGTGTGTGTGTGTGTGTCTGTCAGTGAGTGTGTGTGTGTCTGTCAGTGTGTGTGTGTGTGTCTGTCAGTGAGTGTGTGTGTGTGTGTCTGTCAGTGTGTGTGTGTGTCTGTCAGTGAGTGTGTGTGTGTGTGTCTGTCAGTGTGTGTGTCTGTCAGTGAGTGTGTGTGTGTGTGTGTCTGTCAGTGTGTGTGTGTGTCTGTCAGTGTGTGTGTATGTGTGTCTGTCAGTGTGTGTGTGTGTGTGTCTGTCAGTGAGTGTGTGTGTGTGTGTGTGTCTGTCAGTGTGTGTGTGTGTGTCTGTCAGTGAGTGTGTGTGTGTGTGTCGGTCAGTGTGTGTGTGTCTGTCAGTGTGTGTGTATGTGTGAGTATGTATTTTTCTGTAAGCCTGTCTGTATGTATGTATCTGTATGACGGTATGCCTCTGTATGTATGTATGTGTCTGTATGTCTTGTACGTATGTTTCTGTATGTCTCTGTATGCATGTATGTAACTGGATGTATGTTTGTCTCTGAATGTCTGTATATATGTCTCTGTATGCATGTATGTAACTGTATGCCTTTATGTCTCTGTATGTACGTATGTGTGTGTCTCTGTATGCCTGTATGTCTTTGTATGCATGTTTCTGTATGTATGTATGTGTCTGTATGACGGTATGCCTCTGTATGTGTCTGTATGACGCTATGCCTCTGTATGTATGTATGTGTCTGCATGCAGGGGCTTATTAGCCGCGAGGCAAACAAGGCATTTGCCTTGGGCGGCATTTTCCAGGGGGCGGCAAAAAAAGCCGCCCCCCAAATGCCCAAGGCAAATGTCTTGTTAGCCTTGCGGCTAACAGACATGCTGGGCTGCTGCTTGGCGGTTGGGCGGCGCTGCTGGGCGGGCGGCGAGGGAGCACTTCCTCTGAGCTGTCTGCTCAGCTCCCTCGCGCGCCGCACAGTGAGGCTGGGAGCCGGAATATGACGTCATATTCCGGCTCCGCCTCCCAGCCTCACTGCGCGGCGCGCGAGGGAGCTGAGCAGACAGCTCAGAGGAAGTGCTCCCTTGCCGCCCGCCCAGCAGCGCCGCCCGACCGCCAAGCAGCGCCGCCCGACCGCCAAGCAGCCACTGGACCACCAGGGAAATAAGAAGCCCCCCCCCCAGCATTCCCAAAGGTAAGGAGGCTGGGGGGGTTAAAGTTAAAAAAAAAAAGCCACTGGACCACCAGGGAAAAAAGAAGCCCCCCCCCCAGCATTCCCAAAGGTAAGGAGGCTGGGGGGGGGGTTAAAGTTAAAAAAAAGTGTTAATGTGAGTGTCTGTTAGTGAGTGTGAGTGTGTGTGTGTCTCTTAGTGAGTGTGAGTGGATGTGTCTGTTAGTGAGTGAGTGTGTGTGTGTCTGTTAGTGAGTGTGTGTGTGTCTGTTAGTGTGTGTGTGTGTGTCTGTTAGTGTGTGTGCGTGTCTGTTAGTGTGCGTGTCTGTTAGTGTGTGTGTCTGTTAGTGTGTGTGTCTGTTAGTGTGTGTGTCTGTTAGTGTGTTTGCCTGTGAGTGTGTGTCTGACTGTGTGTGTCTGTTAGTGTGTGTGTTTGCCTGTGAGTGTGTGTGTATGTTAGTGAGTGTGTGTGTCTGCTAGTTTGTGTCTGCTAGTGAGTGAGTGTGTGTCTGTGAGTGTGTGTGTATGTTAGTGAGTGTGTGTGTCTGCTAGTTTGTGTCTGCTAGTGAGTGAGTGTGTGTCTGTTAGTGTGTGTCTGTTAGTGTGTGTCTGTTAGTGAGTGTCTGTTAGTGAGTGTGTTTGTCTGTTACTGAGTGTGAGTTTGTCTGTTACTGAGTGTGAGTTTGTCTATTAGTGTGTGTGTTTCTGTTAGCGAGTGTGTGTTTCTGTTAGCTAGTGTATGCGTATCTGTCAGTGAATGTGTGTGTATTTAGAATGCGGGGCGGGGTAAAGGTTGGGTGGGGGGGCGCGCGGGGGGGGGGGGGGCGTAGTTTTGTTCTGCCTAGGGCAGCACAAAACCAGGATACACCACTGTCTGCATGCCTGTATGTCTCTGTATGTATGTTTCTTTATGCCTGTATGTCTGTATGTATGTGCCTGAATGTCTTTGTATGTATGTTTCTGTATGCCTGTTTGTATGTATGTGTCTGTATGACGGTATGCCTCTGTATGCATGTATGTCTTTATATGCCTGCATGTCTCTGAATGCATGTATATCTCTGCTTGTATGTCTCTGACTGTATGTGTCTGTATGTCTCTGTATGATTATTTCTGTCTTTGTATGACAGTGTACCTGTATGACTTTGACTGTGTGACTGAAAAATGATGCCTGTGTGCCTGTGGCTTGGGAGGAAAGACACACAGGTGAAGATGCATTTTTTTTTTTTTTTAATGAGGGTTGGGGGCGCCAAAATGCATCTTCGCCTGTGTAACTAAAAATCCTAGCACCGGCCCTGCACATCGTGGGCTGAGAGGTAAGTAAACTAAATTTTTAACTCTTGCAGAGGGGGAGCGCAGTCCCCTAAATGGGGGACTAAGACACTCTTCCTAACGCTATAGAGTTCCTTTAACCTGTTATGGGAAGCAAATCTGTTCTTTCCAAACCGGGGTATGCCTTGCAGCAAGTGTAACACCCACTGAAAACATTATTCAGCAGGAGACAGGGGTAAAGGAAATACATTAAAATAGGTTTACATACAAAATATTGAGAGCTTTTCTATCGTGAAACTGTTATACATCCATACACACCAATAATTTGGAGCTTATAGAAAAGAGGGTCATTATGATAAGGAAAAAAAAAAACAACAAAAAAAAAAACCCACAGAAATCATTGGGATGTACTGTATGTATATTAGGAAATTGTGCATTAACTATCGAGAGTCCTGTACCCTACATTTCCTTTAAACGATTAAGCCAAGTTAAGAAGGTAGAACATAAATCTGTGAGCATAAAAATAAAAAATAACTATGAATAGGTGGATCAAGCACTGACCAGAGAATCAAACAATACGATTTTTAATTCACAAAAAACACACAAATAATAAAACTCATAGGAGCCAAAACCTAGCCCGGTCTAGCTTGATAACCATTTTACACATTGACGGCATCTCGTGTTATGAATAAAAATGAGCTTGCACATGGATGTAAAATAACTCAACCCATACATGTTGTATTTGTAAGTCTGTGTACTGATACAGAGAGTCATGTTATTTTTCACTCAAGACAAAGATATATGATTTCGTTTACACACGACTGTCAGAAGCATTTACATATGGGGTAAATAGATCATCAATCCCCCGTCTCTTTTCATTAGCTGAAAGTTCTAAAACTTCATCTACCAAGAACAGCAATAAAGGAATGTATCTCAGTTGGCCATCATATAAACAATGTAATCTTCATTCACTCCTCTCTTTGTGATTTATCTGAAGTCATTGGGTGGTCGTCAGAACTGCCACCAACTATTTATTTATACTTTGGATAATCACTCCGTTCCCTCACTTGGAAAGAATTATATAGTAGTGAAGATACGTAACAACATAGAAAAAAATTTCAGCCTTTGCGGCGCTGTGCTGGGTGTACTAAAACATAGGCACCATGCCCTGTTTTATGAACAAATAATTTAATAGTAGTGTTTAGGGGTACTTCCGAGTAGATTTAAACATAATTTTACTTTTTTATTCCTTTTTCAACATATGTTTATATTATGCTGCCTTCAGTGATGTGTTTAACAAACGGAAGTGTAACCCAAATCATATCCCTGATTTCACATTGAAACATGTAGGCTTGTGCAGTGCTCCTCCAATGAAATCCATAGGAGCCACATGCACATGGGTACAGGGCCGGAGCAAAGATTTTTACCGCCCTAGGCAAAACAATTTTTTGCCTCCTCCCCTTCCCCCATATGACATCACAATGCCCCACCTTTATGATCTGCCATATGAACTAACGCCAGTGCTGCACACAGTGTGTGTTTACATTAAAATGTCTGCAGGGACAGGCTGTAGACACCAGAACCACTGCATTAAGCTGCAGTGGTTCTGGGGACTATAGTGTCCCTTTAATGTGAGGTAAATTAGAGATTAGTGCCACGAATAATATACTAGATTGCCTACTTACCACCAGATGAGGATGATGATGGGCTCTCTGCAGTCTGGCTCCACTGGTCTGGTGTAGAACAGGCTCTCTGACAGCGGTTTGTAACTGTGGTCACAAATGTCAATGTTCTAGGGGAACGTGAAGCAGCTCCATTTTTTGAGGCCCCTTGCACAGCTCAAAGTCTGGGCCCCCAGGGCCTGACGGTGAGTATACCCATAGGGCCCACCCATAAGTCCACCTACATGTTCCACCCATGAATTCGCTCACAGGGAGTGGAGTGTGTAGGGGATGTGTTACGTGTTAGTGTAGAGGATCTAAAGTGTGTGCTTATGGAATGTAGTGTATAGGGATATCGGTTTGTGTAGGTGATGCAGTGTGTGTGTGTAGTGGATGCAGTGTGTTTTTGTGTAAGGGATAGAAAGCAGTGTATGTATGTGTGTATGTGATGTATTGTGTGTTTCTGGTTGTGTTTAAGGGATGCATTGTGGGAATCTGTGTTTGTATGTGTAAGGGATGCAAGGTGTGTTTCTGTGTATGTAAGAGATGCATTGTGTGTTTGTGTGTGGGGGGATGCATTGTGTGTTTCTGTGTTTGTGTGCAAGGGATGCATTGTCTTTGTGTGTAATGGATGCATTATATGTTTCTCTGTGTTTAAGGGAAGCATGGTGTGTTTCTGTGGCGGTAGGGATGCATTGTGTGTTTCTGTGTATGTATAGGAAAACATTTAGTGTGTAGTGTGAAAGAGGGAGTTTGTGGGGTAGCATAGGGGCTGAGTCCTACCAGCCCCTTTGTGATTCTCTTTCCCCCCTTCCTCAGCCTCTCTCCCCTCTTGTCCCCTAGTGCTCTCCCCTCCCATCCCTTAGATGGTAAGGGGAGGGGAGTCTCCTAGTGCTCTCTCTTCCCCTCTTCACCGTCCCTTGGTGCTCCCCTCGTCCCTTAGTGCTCTCTCCTGCTTCCCCCTCCCCCTTCCCCTCCCCTCATTGTGCTCTCCCCTGCCCCTTAGTGTTCTCTACTCTCCTCCCCTGTCCTTAGTGGTCTCTCCTCTCCCCCACTAAATTAGTGGTCTCTCCTCCCCCCCTCAGTGGTCTCTAATCTACTCCCCCGCCTCCCGCAGTGTACTCTCCTCTTCTCCCCCCCTCCCCCTTAGTGGTCTCTCCTCTCCTCCCCCCCCCCTAGTGGTCGCACCTCCCCCCTTTCCATTATGGTCTCTACCCTCCTCTCTCCCTTTCCATTAGTGGTCATTCCTCTCCCCCCCATCTCCCCTAGTGGTCTCTCCTCTCCCCTCCCCCTCTCCTCTCCTCTCCCCCCCATCTCCCCTAGTGGTCTCTCCTCTCCCCTCACCCTAAATGGTCTCTTCTCACCCTCCTCCCCTAGTGGTTTCTCCTCCACCCCCCTTTACTAATGGTCTCGCCTCCACTCCCCTCCATCCCTTAGTGGTTACTCCTCACCTCCCCTCTTTCCGTTAGTGGTCTCTCCTCAACCCCCCTCCCTCCCTTAGTGGTCTCTCCTCACCCCCCACCCCCATCCTCCCTCCCATAGAGGTCTCTCCTCCACTCCCCTCCCATGGTGGTCTCTCCTCCCCCCCTCAGTGGTCTCTCCCCCCCCCCCCCGCTCTCTTCATCCCCCGCTAATTCCCTGTGTAGCTTGGCCGAGCTCCAGTCACCTATAGGGAGCTCCAGCCCTGCATGGGTAGTAATACTAAAGTGAAAGTAGGCCGATCTCAACGGTACTGCAGAAGTGCCTCACATTAACTTTTAATAAAAAATGTCATGTTCAGGAGTAATGATATGTTATAAGAAACATTTGAGGGCTTTTTTGTGGTTGCTACTGTCTCATGGTCATGCGGTCTTGCACTGCCTTGCTTAACCTGCACATGGTGTCTGCAGACACCCAGTGACAGTATTTTTTCCACTGTAAAGTCTTAGGGAACCTGCTTGTTCACAGGTGATCTGAACTGGCATAGTATAATGTGCTGGAATTATTTATGTTTTCAAGACAAGCGGATTTAAGCAATTAGCCATGGAATTGGTGGTAATGGGTATTTTTGATTAATCTACCAAAACATTAATGTCATCTCAATGTTTAAGGTCCTTGAGTCAGAGTAGCATAGGAGGATAAGCATGTACTAATTAGAATGCATACACAGTCCAAGTACCAAAATCACTTCAGCTTAATGAAGTAATTTTGAAGTATAGATGCTACTCTTGCAGTCTGAGAAGCGGCACAGTTTACATTTTGCAGTTCTACACCAACTAGTGGCTGTAAAACAGGCAGCTAATAAGACTATAGAAATAATCAGATTCAATTATTGAATTTCTTTGACATCAGGCATTAGCATGCAAAGTATGTTGATGCTTGTTACATGCCCACTGCTTCTTTATAAGAAGCATTGTGTTCAATACTTTCATTAGAAGAGTATTGAATTTATTGATTATAGAGATACACGTGCATTGCTGATAATTAATAGTCAAGTTTCACCAAAAGGTGACCTAAGAAGGCCTACTAGGGCCCGTGTGTTAAATAGAGGTCATAGGCACTATGAATATACTTGCCCCTTCTTTGTCCAATTCACCATCCCAATACTAAAATTCACCAACCCAAATTCGCATACTTCCTTAAAGGAACACTATAGTCACCTAAATTACTTTAGCTAAATAAAGCAGTTTTAGTGTATAGATCATTCCCCTGCAATTTCACTGCTTATTTACTGTCATTTAGGAGTTAAATCACTTTGTTTCTGTCTATGCAGCCCTAGCCACACCTCCCCTGGCTATGACAGAGCCTGCATGAAAAAAAAACTGGTTTCACTTTCAAACAGATGTAATTTACCTTAAAGGACCACTCTAGTGCCAGGAAAGCATACTCGTTTTCCTGGCACTAGAGTGCCCTGAGGGTGCCCCCACCCTCAGGGACCCACTCCCGCCCGGCTCTGGAAAGGGGAAAGGGGTAAAAACTTACCTTTTTCCAGCGCTGGGCGGAGAGATCTCCTCCTGCTCTCCTCCTCCGATCCTCCTCTTCTCCGCCCCGTCGGCTGAATGCGCACGCGCGGCAAGAGCTGCGCGCGCATTCAGCCGGTCACATAGGAAAGCATTCACAATGCTTTCCTATGGACGCTGGCGTGCTCTCACTGTGAAAATCACAGTGAGAATCACGCAAGCGCCTCTAGCGGCTGTCAATGAGACAGCCACTAGAGGACATAGGGGGAAGGCTTAACCCATTCATAAACATAGCAGTTTCTCTGAAACTGCTATGTTTATGAAAAAATGGGTTAACCCTAGAAGGACCTGGCACCCAGACCACTTCATTAAGCTGAAGTGGTCTGGGTGCCTAGAGTGGTCCTTTAAATAATTGTACCTCAATCTCTAATTGAACTTTAATCAGATACAGGAGGCTCTTGCAGGGTCTAGCAAGCTATTAACATAGCAGGGGATAAGAAAATCTTAATTAAACAGAACTTGCAATAAAGAAAGCCTAAATAGGGCTCTCTTTACAGGAAGTGTTTATGGAAGGCTGTGCAAGTCACATAAAAGGAGGAGTGACTAGGGTTCATAAACAATGGGATTTAACTCCTCAATGGCAGATGATTGAGCAGTGAGGCTGCAGGGGCATGTTCTATACACCAAAACTGCTTCATTACGCTAAAGTTGTTTGCATATAGTGTCCCTTTAAGGAACCCATGTTTGTAACCTACCTATGCTCCTGTAGGATCTTAATATTTCTCTGGCCACCGCATCTGCTGTATTGAGCAGGCCAATACAAAATGCCTTGGCACAAACTCAACATGAGAAGCTGTCTCTTCAGACGTTGAGTGGAACTGCTTTCCTTTCTTGTCTACAGAAAAAAAAAAAAGAATAATTTGAGCCAATTGACTTGACATTTCCTTGAAAAACCTATTTTATCCCATGTTAACTAGAGGTTTTCTTTTCATAGCTCTGTCATCGCATTGGCTGGACAAATTACAGGGTACGCTTAGACAAACAAGAGTTGTGAATACTGTTCCGATCTCATAAAGGGCATTGTTTCTCCCTTGGTGGGATATTCAGAACAGTCATATTTATAATGTGACAGAGCCTCAAGCATCTGTCACCAGCTAGATGTTTATTTTCTAGTTTGCCGTCCCTCCTTGCTTCTGATGAACAAATTAACTTTGATTTTATTCGTTTATACACATAGTCTCACATCTCAGTGCAGCCGTTTTTTCTCTTGATTTACTTTTGACTTTTGGAAGACGAGATTCGGTTGAGCTACAATTGAAGAAGTGTTTTTGTGAAATGCTGGCTAATCCACACTAAATATTTACTGCTTGGATTACGAAAGATCTTTGCATTCCTAAGTAAAATATACCACACACTTCATTTACCTGTAGCTATATGGTATGAAGATAATCTTTCAGGGAAAAGTGTTTTCTCGTGTCATGACTGTACTTAAAAGTTTAAATGCTGTCTATGCACAGTGTACATAAATAATTTAATCAAAAAGATGATTATGTTTTGTAATTAAAGTTGTATTAAACATTGAAATGTAAATTCAATTCATGTTTTCTAGTTATCCCATTTGCAAAGCGATATAATAAACACATACAGAGCTATTCACTAAGTTCCAAAGTGTATATATCTAAGTGGCCCATTGTACAGCGCTGGAATATACAACAGATAAATGCAAATACACCTGTGTGCAGATCAAAACACACACAGTGGGTAATAAGTGAGGGAGAACACACAAAAATTACCCTTAATTAGAAAGTATTGTAGATGAAAGGACTCCTCTCATGTCCTCATAGCAAATACAAAAAATACCAAAACGGCAATCTACAATACAACAATAAAAATAGACATAGGGCAATATTGTTTGCAAAAGTTATGGGTTAATGGATAAGAATGATTTGCACTCACAAACCCAATTTGATTGTAGGCATATCACTAGAATCAATGTAGCGACTTCAGGACTTTGGAACCTCAGTAGCATGCATAGGAAGAATAGAAAATAATAATAGTGCAGAGTATCTCAGTAAAAAATATACATTTTATTTAATATCACACTTACAGAAACGAAGTGTCAAATAGGCACATCAGGTGGAAACACTTTGATCCGAAATCCACAAGAGCAGAACAGCCAAATAAAACAAATACACAATATAAAAAAAATATATAAATAGCTAAATACTCTGTACACTAAAAAAGCCCTACGCGTTTCGTTCAGGGTTGAACTTCCTCAGGGGCAAATATCCAGATGCTGTCCTTATGCAAGCATAATATGAAGTGCCAAATTTCTCCTTTTTAAGTTCGTTTTCGGCGCGAAGTAAACAGCCGTGCGCCATACTTCCGGGTTCGGGCTCCGGTGCACTTCCGGTTACGCTTGCGTTGCGTTCCGGAATTGGTAACCAAGCCTCGTTTTGGTTTTCATCAGTAAGGACGGCCAGCCTTGCGTTCCATATGCGTTCCAATGCTCGAAAACGAGCAGAAAGTCCCCAAAGTAAAAAACCACAATAGATAAACAAATTAAATAATCAAACAAGAAAAAGATATCCCAAAGATAAAATACCAGTATAAAAGAATGGATAGGAATAGACAAACAAACCAAAATGCAATAAAATTAAGTAAATATAATAAATAAAATCACAAAAAACAAACCAAATCAAAATCTACATTTAACCCATTCGGTTTCAAAGTTTTTAACGTGTGTATCCAATACCCCTCTCTCTTCCTTAGAGCCATCATAAGGTCACCACCTCTTTCATTTAGAGTAACTTGTTCTATACCTATACATCTTAAGGTATTAAATTTAAAAGAGGGGCAATTGTTGCAGTGCACTGGCACTGAGTGTGTTAACAAACCATTTTTTATGTTGTTTCTATGTTCTTGAAGTCTTACTTTTAATTTTCTCCCAGTTCTACCTACGTACTGCATCCCACACCCACAGGTAAGTAAATATACCACGTGGGTGGAGGAGCAAGACACCTTATTTTTAATTTTGAATTTGACTTTCGTCTGTGTACTAACAAAATCTTTAAATGTATTAAATTGATGACTGCAGCTTTTGCAATTCCCACAGGTGAAAAAACCTCCCATATGGTTAGTTGAAGTTTTCCCAGATCGAAAAGTACTAGGGGCCAGAATTTGTTTTAGATTATTGCCCTTTCTAAAAATAACTTTAGGAGCTTGTGGGATTTGTTGACCTAGAAATTCGTCCTCGATGAGTAAACCCCAATGTTTTTTAATAATCCTTTGTATATCGAAAGCCCTTCCGTTATATTTGGTGTTAAAAGAAAAGTCGAAAATTGGATTTCTGGTGGTTATATCTTTATTCTTATCTTGGAGTAAATTGCTGCGGCTAATCTTCCCGACTCGATCGATTTCTGTGTCTAAAAATTCAGGGGAATAGCCCTTCTCCAAAAAACGTTTTTTGAGAATCTCAGATTGTTCGAAAAAGGAATCCAGATCACTACAATTCCTCCGTAACCTCACGAATTGACTTTTAGGGACACCTTTTAGCCAATTAGGATGGTGTCCGCTTGTGGTATCAATAAAACTATTGGAATCGATGGTCTTAAAGAATGTTTTAGTCTTGATCTCCCGCTCCTCAATATATATTGAAAGGTCAAGAAAATCAATACTATTGACACCTATTTTAGGGGTAAAAACCAAAGACAGAGAGTTACAGTTAACATATTCAAAAAAGTCATAAAGGAGATCCAAGGGGCCCCTCCAGATCATCAGGACATCATCGATGTACCTTCTCCAGAGCACCAAGTTTGCACCGAACGGGTTGTTAGACCAAATAAACGACCTTTCCCAACAAACTTTGAAACCGAATGGGTTAAATGTAGATTTTGATTTGGTTTGTTTTTTGTGATTTTATTTATTATATTTACTTAATTTTATTGCATTTTGGTTTGTTTGTCTATTCCTATCCATTCTTTTATACTGGTATTTTATCTTTGGGATATCTTTTTCTTGTTTGATTATTTAATTTGTTTATCTTTTGTGGTTTTTTACTTTGGGGACTTTCTGCTCGTTTTCGAGCATTGGAACGCATATGGAACGCAAGGCTGGCCGTCCTTACTGATGAAAACCAAAACGAGGCTTGGTTACCAATTCCGGAACGCAACGCAAGCGTAACCGGAAGTGCACCGGAGCCCGAACCCGGAAGTATGGCGCACGGCTGTTTACTTCGCGCCGAAAACGAACTTAAAAAGGAGAAATTTGGCACTTCATATTATGCTTGCATAAGGACAGCATCTGGATATTTGCCCCTGAGGAAGTTCAACCCTGAACGAAACGCGTAGGGCTTTTTTAGTGTACAGAGTATTTAGCTATTTATATATTTTTTTTATATTGTGTATTTGTTTTATTTGGCTGTTCTGCTCTTGTGGATTTCGGATCAAAGTGTTTCCACCTGATGTGCTTATTTGACACTTCGTTTCTGTAAGTGTGATATTAAATAAAATGTATATTTTTTACTGAGATACTCTGCACTATTATTATTTTCTATTCTTCCTATGCATGCTACTGAGGTTCCAAAGTCCTGAAGTCGCTACATTGATTCTAGTGATATGCCTACAATCAAATTGGGTTTGTGAGTGCAAATCATTCTTATCCATTAACCCATAACTTTTGCAAACAATATTGCCCTATGTCTATTTTTATTGTTGTATTGTAGATTGCCGTTTTGGTATTTTTTGTATTTGCTATGAGGACATGAGAGGAGTCCTTTCATCTACAATACTTTCTAATTAAGGGTAATTTTTGTGTGTTCTCCCTCACTTATTACCCACTGTGTGTGTTTTGATCTGCACACAGGTGTATTTGCATTTATCTGTTGTATATTCTTTCTGTTTTTTCCTCTACTGCACAAATACACTGCTTATTTATTGTTTTTCCCTTTGAAAAGCGTCATGAGCATGTTCTCAGATCTAAGGGAGCTAAGGGAAGCTAAGCTCCAGTCCCTTTTTAATAATCAAAATACGAATTTAGAAAATAATACCTCCATAGATGACTATTTCTTTAAATTAGAAAAACTCTCATTTAGAGAGACAAAAAAATGGTGGGAGGTATCCTTTTTGGAGTCATACCTCAAGGAGGGATTGATTCCAAGAGGTTTAAGGTTGGATAAAAGACCTGCCAATGGATTAGAAAAATCTAAACATATTGAACGCTGGGACGTAGCACTGGAGAGATGCTCTATGACGCTTATGGAAATTATTATCGATTTTGAAAGAGACAACCTGAATGTGGTTTCTGATGAAATGGGGAAATTAGCTGATATTAATACCTTTGATAAAGATACCTCTGATTTCAAGAGGAAAGAAAAAGTTCTGTTCGAAAGGATAGAGAAACTTGATGATAATATCGCACAAACTAAGAATAAGAAATATCTTAGAGATAAACGAGATAAAATCAATAATACCCATTCAACATTAAACAAAATCGATAGAAAATCTAGATTTAAGGATCATGGTAAATTTAATTTAAATAGAGAAAGATCTAATCAAAGAAAGGGTGACCATATGGGGGCTAAACCCAAATGGACTACACCCTTAAGAAATCAAACCAATCCGAGAAAACGGAATGAAAGTTCATCTAATGTGCATCTTTTGCCTAGACCACAAAGGGATACATTTGCTAGTGTGGTGAATACCACCCGATCTACCGCTCAGAACTCCAATTCTGACAGGAATTTTTTAGGGAAGGGGCAAGACCGAAAAAAGGGGGAAATCACAGAATTTTTTCCACCAAGGTCTCAAGAATTACCCCTAACCAATCGGTTTGTGCCCCTCAGAGAACAACATATCCCGGGGAAGAAGAGGAGATTGAGCGGAGAAAGGGTGGGAATTTAACTAAAAAGCAAGAAGAAAGCCTAGGAGTTTTTAATTTATCTGGATGTAACTTGACACTACAAGAAATCCTCCTTCTGAGTAAGGGTTTGAAATTCGTCCCGGAAGAACCCCCAAATTGCTTTCAACTTTTTATTGACGCCCAGAAATTTATTAGGAAAATGTCGATTAAGAGATTTTTTATTAAGAAAGCTAGTGAAGGTTTTTCAAATACCTGCTCCAATCCTACTAAAGATAGGGAAATTCAGAGATTTAAACCTAGATCTAAATTTTGTCCTAATGACCGAGGAAGCCAGATTGAAGCCTTCAATAAAATGATTATTAGGGATTTCGAGAAACTGGGGAGAGATCAGGCCAGGAGAGTTAAGCATAAGAATCTTACTTCGAGAGAAAGTAATATCCTTATTAATTTAAGTAAAAGAAGTGAATTGACTATAAAGAGTGCGGACAAGGGAGGAGGAGTGGTTGTTATGTCGACAAAATATTATGTTGAAGAATCTTTAAGACTTCTAAATGATCACCTTACATACACCAAACTCAACTCCAATCCAAATCATGAATTTAATCAAGATCTTAAAAACATGCTATGTAGTGCTAGAACAGCAGGCACTATCGATGAATCCACCTATTCCTTCATTTTTACGGAATTTCCTAGGGTACCTACTTTTTATTTTCTCCCAAAGCTTCACAAGTGTAAGGATAAGCCCCCAGGGAGACCGATTATAAGTGGCATTGATTCCTTGACTTCAAAGCTCTCTGAGTATATCGATTTCCATCTTCAGAAATATGCTCAGGGTGCTTTGTCATATCTAAAGGACACAAAACATCTCATTCAAGAACTGGAAAGTATTGAATGGGGTGATGACTATGTCTGGGCCACTTTGGATGTGACTTCACTCTACACCGTGATTGATCACAATCTTGGTGTAGAGGCGGTCAAGAGTAATCTGATACAAGACACCGAATTAGAGCCTTCTTTTTGTTCTTTCCTGGAGGAGGCTATTCGTTTCATCCTTACACATAACTTTTTTAGCTTTGATGGGGAATATTTTCTCCAGATTAAGGGTACAACCATGGGCACCAAGTTTGCACCGAGCTATGCCAACATTTTTATGGATTGTTGGGAAAGGTCGTTTATTTGGTCTAACAACCCGTTCGGTGCAAACTTGGTGCTCTGGAGAAGGTACATCGATGATGTCCTGATGATCTGGAGGGGCCCCTTGGATCTCCTTTATGACTTTTTTGAATATGTTAACTGTAACTCTCTGTCTTTGGTTTTTACCCCTAAAATAGGTGTCAATAGTATTGATTTTCTTGACCTTTCAATATATATTGAGGAGCGGGAGATCAAGACTAAAACATTCTTTAAGACCATCGATTCCAATAGTTTTATTGATACCACAAGCGGACACCATCCTAATTGGCTAAAAGGTGTCCCTAAAAGTCAATTCGTGAGGTTACGGAGGAATTGTAGTGATCTGGATTCCTTTTTCGAACAATCTGAGATTCTCAAAAAACGTTTTTTGGAGAAGGGCTATTCCCCTGAATTTTTAGACACAGAAATCGATCGAGTCGGGAAGATTAGCCGCAGCAATTTACTCCAAGATAAGAATAAAGATATAACCACCAGAAATCCAATTTTCGACTTTCTTTTAACACCAAATATAACGGAAGGGCTTTCGATATACAAAGGATTATTAAAAAACATTGGGGTTTACTCATCGAGGACGAATTTCTAGGTCAACAAATCCCACAAGCTCCTAAAGTTATTTTTAGAAAGGGCAATAATCTAAAACAAATTCTGGCCCCTAGTACTTTTCGATCTGGGAAAACTTCAACTAACCATATGGGAGGTTTTTTCACCTGTGGGAATTGCAAAAGCTGCAGTCATCAATTTAATACATTTAAAGATTTTGTTAGTACACAGACGAAAGTCAAATTCAAAATTAAAAATAAGGTGTCTTGCTCCTCCACCCACGTGGTATATTTACTTACCTGTGGGTGTGGGATGCAGTACGTAGGTAGAACTGGGAGAAAATTAAAAGTAAGACTTCAAGAACATAGAAACAACATAAAAAATGGTTTGTTAACACACTCAGTGCCAGTGCACTGCAACAATTGCCCCTCTTTTAAATTTAATACCTTAAGATGTATAGGTATAGAACAAGTTACTCTAAATCAGGGGTAGGCAACCTTCGGCTCTACAGATGTTTTGGACTACATCTCCCATAATGCTTTTACAGCCATATTGCTGGCAAAGCATCAAGGGAGATGTAGTCCACAACATCTGTAGAGCCGAAGGTTGCCTACCCCTGCTCTAAATGAAAGAGGTGGTGACCTTATGATGGCTCTAAGGAAGAGAGAGGGGTATTGGATACACACGTTAAAAACTTTGAAACCGAATGGGTTAAATGTAGATTTTGATTTGGTTTGTTTTTTGTGATTTTATTTATTATATTTACTTAATTTTATTGCATTTTGGTTTGTTTGTCTATTCCTATCCATTCTTTTATACTGGTATTTTATCTTTGGGATATCTTTTTCTTGTTTGATTATTTAATTTGTTTATCTATTGTGGTTTTTTACTTTGGGGACTTTCTGCTCGTTTTCGAGCATTGGAACGCATATGGAACGCAAGGCTGGCCGTCCTTACTGATGAAAACCAAAACGAGGCTTGGTTACCAATTCCGGAACGCAACGCAAGCGTAACCGGAAGTGCACCGGAGCCCGAACCCGGAAGTATGGCGCACGGCTGTTTACTTCGCGCCGAAAACGAACTTAAAAAGGAGAAATTTGGCACTTCATATTATGCTTGCATAAGGACAGCATCTGGATATTTGCCCCTGAGGAAGTTCAACCCTGAACGAAACGCGTAGGGCTTTTTTAGTGTACAGAGTATTTAGCTATTTATATATTTTTTTTATATTGTGTATTTGTTTTATTTGGCTGTTCTGCTCTTGTGGATTTCGGATCAAAGTGTTTCCACCTGATGTGCCTATTTGACACTTCGTTTCTGTAAGTGTGATATTAAATAAAATGTATATTTTTTACTGAGATACTCTGCACTATTATTATTTTCTATTCTTCCTATGCATGCTACTGAGGTTCCAAAGTCCTGAAGTCGCTACATTGATTCTAGTGATATGCCTACAATCAAATTGGGTTTGTGAGTGCAAATCATTCTTATCCATTAACCCATAACTTTTGCAAACAATATTGCCCTATGTCTATTTTTATTGTTGTATTGTAGATTGCCGTTTTGGTATTTTTTGCATTGTACAGCGCTGCAGAATGTGTTGGCGCTTAATAAATAATAATAATAATAATAGTAATAATAGATCATTGTAATGGTAACTAATGCTAAAGTAGTCAAATTATGACTCTACGTGCGTTGTTTTTTTTTTTTTCATAGCAGCTATTTTGGCCTCAGTTTTGAAATTCATATTTAAAAGGTTGCTAAATTTCAAAGTTAGCAGAGGAATACATCAGCAATAGAAGTCATACAGTGGCACAGTAAGTTTATTTATTTATTTATAAAATATTTTATCAGGATGGATACATTGAGATTTTTTTCTCGTTTTCAAGTATGTCCTGGGTCCACAAAACATTGTATTGATACAATAGGATACAATACTACAAAATACAATATACAAACGATATATATATATATATATATATATATATATATATATATATACATACATACATACACACATATTTAAATGTATGTTGAGGTATATTGCCATAGATCTCTTAAAAGATTCTAGATTGAATGAAGAATTGACTTTGTCCCTGAGGTTAGTCCATAATTGCGGTGCTCTGTAGGAAAAGGAGGATCGAGCCACTTTATTTTTGTTTTGTGGTATGCTGGTACTGGATCGGAGGTTATAGGAGGTTGGAACAGCTGGGGAGAGCATTCTATTCAGGTAGGGTGGGAGCTTCCCAGAAATGTTCGTATGCACAAGGCTGGAAAGATGAAGAGTGCGTCGGGATTCCAGCGACAGCCAGTTTAGCTCTTTTAACATGTCACAGTTGTGGGTCAAGTAATTACATTCTAGTACAAAGTGGCAGAATTCATCATATAATGTTTTATGTTAATTAAGGTGGGTTTGCGGTTAGGGTGCATACACTACATCCCCACAATCAATGACCGGCATTAGTATTTTCTTGCACTATCTGTTTCCATATTGTAGGGCTTAGGCAGGATTTGTTTCTGTACAGGGCACCTAGTTTTGGGTAAAGTTTTGAAGAGATTCAATGTGAAGACCAAAGGATAGATTGGGGTCTAGCAGCATGCCTAGATATTTAAAAGAGCAGACTGCTGTCAGTACGCTATTTGAATTTGTTCTGATACATAGTTGTTGATTTTGTAGTTTACGTAATTTAGGTACAGTTCCAAAGATCACTGTAACAGTATTGTCAGTGTTTAGGAAGAGTTTTTATCCGCTATCCACTTTTCTACCTCTGTGAATTGGTTTTGTAGCACAGCTTTAAGCTGCGGTAGATTGGGTTATCTAGCGTAGATTACAGTGTTGTCTGCTACATGAACATGATACAGAACATTATTATTATTATTATTATATTATTTATAGAGCGCCGTCAAATTCCGCAGTGCTTTACAATGGGTGGACGAACAGACATGTAGTTGTAACCAGACAAGTTGGACACACAGGAACAGAGGGGTTGAGGGCCCTGCTCAATGAGCTTACAAGCTAGAGGGAGTGGGGTAAAATGACACAAAAGGTAAGGATAGTATTAGACTAGTGACAGTTGCAGAAGAGGAATCAGTTGGGAGCTATTAAGAGTTTAATTGATACACTTTTATGAAGAAGTGGGTTTTTAATGATTTTTTGAAGGAGTGGAGACTGGGTGAGCATCTAACGGAGGAGGGAAGCGAGTTCCACAGGAACGGTGCAGCCCTAGAGAAATCTTGAAGGCGAGCATCAGAGGTGGGAGTACGGACACAAGATAAACGTAAGTCTTCAGCAGATCGTAAGGGCCTAGACGGGACATACTTGTGTATAAGGGAGGATAGATAGGTGGGGGCAGCATTATGTAGACATTTGAAAGCAAGAACCAGAATTTTAAATTGAGCTCTATATTTTATAGGAAGCCAATGTAGGGACTGACAGAAGGGTGAGGCATGGGAGGTGCGGGCGGACAGGAAGATGAGCCTCGCCGCCGCATTCATTATGGACTGTAACGGCGCAAGTTGGAAGCACATAAGACCACTGAGAAACGGATTACAGTAGTCAAGGCGAGAAAGGACAGTGGAATGGACCAACACCTTAGTCGCATCTGGCGTTAAGTAGGGGCGGATGCGCGCAATGTTTTTGAGATGAAAATGACAGGATTTGGCGATAGAGTGAACATGAGGCTTGAAGGAGATTTCTGAGTCAAAGAGAACACCTAGGCAGCGAGCCTGCGTGGTGGAGCTGATGGTAGCACCGTTGACTTGGAGGGAGACAGACACAGGAGTAACAACACTTGAGGGAGGAAAGATCAAAATTTCAGTTTTGGTCAAGTTGAGCTTAAGGAAGTGGGCAGCTATCCAGTTAGAAACAGCAGAGAGGCAGTCAGAGACACTAGTCAAGAGGGACAGGGAGAGATCAGGAGAGGATAAGTAGATTTGCGTGTCATCCGCATAGAAATGATATTGGAAGCCATAATGCATAATGAAGAACATGCATAATGAAGGTGTGAAATTATGTGAAATAACTGTATCTTGGAGTTCTGGTGACATTATATTATAAACCACGTGACTGAAAGTGATGTTGTTTATGTATGGTCCACACAATTTTAAAGTAGATGAAGATATGCACATACATGAATGTAAATACACACACATACAACTCATACTCATAGTTGCTTCCTTCTCATCATTTCTCAGGCTGCCTGAGATTGATGGGAATTACAAACAGGGGATTAGATTAGGACAGGTGACAGGGAGGATGCACAAAGCAGTCCCTCTCTTTACAGTCCCTAATGTAGGATGGTCGCAGGGAGCTGCAACACATGATCTTAAAATTCCTTTGTGTGGAATATTAGTGAACTTACAGTCGTAGGTAGCACGAGGATAGGGCATACTTTCTAACAGTGCAGCACTGCAGAGAGACAGTTTCAAATTGAGAATGCTGTCCCAGGTTTGCTCTCAGGTGTCCCACATCTGGGACACAAGATACCAAGTCAAATGGACAAAGAGGGACACTGTCATTCTAGAAGTGTGACTTGTAGTGTGGCCATTGGCGGAACTGTTCTTATAAATTTTAGGTGATTTATTATTAACAAATCTAGCAAAAAAATAATAATCTGGAAAAGAAGAATGTATATAATTTAGACAGACTGATTTCTAAACACATTTATTGTAGCTGAAAGAAACACTATAGCATTAGGAATACAAATCTGTTGTAGAGTCCCTCTCCCCAGCTCAACACTGGTTCTCCCCCTCCCCCTCGTTTGTGGTACAAATCTGAAAAAAAATAATACGTTTTACTCACATTTTCCACCTCTCATCTTTCAGTGACATCACTGAGGAGGCATGGGTTCCACTGCTGATCCTTAAGCCAATGTTCCTTACAGAGGGGAATTAATGTGCACACATTCAAACTTCCCCATAGGAAAGCATTGAATCAGTAATTTCCTGTAGGGTTTCCACTCCACATGACCGAATGTTGCTCGGTCAATGCCGCGGAAGTGCCTCTAGTGTCTGCCTGTTTATCAAAAACTGCAATGTTTTACATTGTTTATGTTGCAATGTTTTACATTGTTCCTTTAATATTTAGATCTTGTAACTTGGTCAATAGGGTGGCAGTATTAGAAGTATCAAATAAGTCTGCGGGAAACTGTTTATTTACTCTAATTTAGTCATGTGGTGATTTAATGGGTGGCCATCCCAAATCCTTTCTCTGCTTTACGTGTTTTATTTGATTTAATTATATATTTACTTTTGGTTCAGTTTAACCCCTTTCCTGCTGACCGAGTTTGCATACAGTTTGCATTTTTCTCCTACAAAATGAAGACAAAATTTATCTTTCATACATGTGCAAATAATTCCAAATGTTATATGAAATTTGGTAGACTTATGCACCAGGCCACTTCTGTTCCATTGTTATTTTTTTAATCTTGTATTTTTCTTTAAGGAATACTGGGGAAATGTTCCCAAAAACCCAGTGAATTTCCTTTTTGCAAAAGACCCCACTTTCAAGTATTAGCATTTCATTAATGTGCATTGTCTTACTGGCAAACCCCTACTTGTCCCCTCCATACTCTTCCCTTTCTGATTTCCACACTCAGCAAAATTGGTAGGTATGCAAAATAAATATTGGTGGGTCATTTTTCCGGATCAAAACACCAAATGGACGAGTGCAAAATCCCAAATTTTTTTTCTCTGACATTCTTTCAGACGAAGAGGAACCTAACAGTTTGACTGTGCACAAGTCTAGTACATAGGTTTTTTTCTGTTCTGAACAGAACTAAGCAAAGACTTGCAATACAGCATTCTAGTTATAAGAGTGCTACCTAAAATTTATAATAAAAATAAAAAATATGTGCATTCATTATAATACAAAATGTACTTTGTTATAAAACTTCTTGCTAACCTGATACACAAATAAGGGTCTTTTCAGAGTCTTTGAATTTGTCTTGTTACCTTTCTTAACTTCCATCTCTCTCTTAGGAGCAGATATTAAGAAGTTTATCTTATATTAATTGCAGTTTGGGTTAGTACGTTACATAATTTCATTGTTAGGATGACAATCATCCTTAATAGCACGTAATTAGGCCCATCTCTAAATATAATTAGCTCTAATTAAATTTGAGATGTATTATTACTTTTATGAAAAGTTACGTCTCTAATAGCCTTTATTCCTGCATTTCTTAATGGACTTTTCCCAGCATGCTTTAGCACTCACTGTTGGTTCCTGTACTGAGTCGCATAGGGAGCGTTACAGGTAATTAGACTTATATGGGGTACTACTGGAACACTTGGCATTGGTTACAAAAGATCATGTGAATGAAGCATGGGTCACCTTTAGCTTGCTTGTTAAGTTTGGATCCTTAACATCAGCACTTTCCCTTCTCTGGTACTGGTACTGTATGTATTTATAGGTCTGGTGGGAGCATAGAGATGTAAAAAAAAATATGTGTTTTTGAAGGTAACAAAAGTTTCAGTCAAGACTTGTGCGGTCATCCCGTATACATTAGAATTACAGAAGAATGCAATTCCCTTGACAATTAGATACCTGTATATACATTTCAAGATTACACTGAGTATAAATGGGGTAATTTCCTAACCTTTTGTCTCCAATAATTTTTCTATTGTATCATAAGCATTATTTTAAGTGCTCTCTTTTAACCTGTGCAATTCCTTGTCATAATTTAGCAGTTTCCTAAACCAACATGTCTCTATACTTCCTAGATCAGGAACCTTCATAACAAGTAGCTAGTCACTAAATTATAAACTGTGAAGATTTGACAAAGACAAAAAAAAAATCTAAATGATAATCACCAGTTTAGCTATTTTTTCAGATAGGTTATTTTAACCTAAATTGTGCAATTCTCTTGTTAACTGTCGACAATGCTCAATTTAGTGAATAATCTTATTAGTTAGGTAGACAAGGAAAGTCACCCAGACCACTTCATCTCAGTTAGGTCAGTTTAGTTTTGCAATGTAAAACATTCCATATTTTTAAAACCTGTAATATTTACATTGCAGCGTTAAATCCTTCTCTAGTGTTAGTCTTCCTCACACCACTAGAGGCACCTATGATGCACTGACATGGAAACCCTTAGGAAAGCATTGAATACAATGGGGAAGCTTGGGTACAAATGCGCATGTACCCCATGCTCCTCTATTAGGAGCATTGGATTAGACAAACGATGGAGAAAACCACAATGACATTGCGGGAGGCAGAGAGAGGTAAGCAGCGCCGAGGAAGCCTTGGCACTGGAAAAAAGTTAATAAAAAGCTATATTTTATTAGATTTTATTAAAAAGGAAAAGTGTGAGACATGGACAAATATAGAGACAGGGGCACTATGGCATTAGGAATACAGGTTTCTATTCTTAACGCTATGGCACCTAATGAAGTTTGGACACATGTTCATAATGACCTGCATTTTTTACTGATAACGCACGGCTATTTACTAAATAACTATTATAAAGGAAATTACTTACGTCACCCCCATCATTTTCTCTTAGGCGCACTATCTTTCACACAAAAAAAATTTGCCATGGGTTTCACTGTTACACATACTTTTTTTTTGTCTCATTCCTTCCTCCCTTCCTGACATTCCATGCAGACCTTGATATAAATGTATTGCTTCCTCGTCAGTTTCACTGATTGCTCTCCAACTTTAACCTATTTTTTTTTCTAAATAGAGGAATATTCACAACACTTGTTTTGTCTGTAACTGTTCTACCCTCTTCTGAACTTGTGTTTATAAGTAAATGAATACAGCTGTCTGATTGTAAGTAAAGGGGGAGAAAAGCTAATTAGGGCAGGGCATTTTACATCTGAAAGTCAAGAAGTAGTGACTCAACATTAAGCAGCGAACTATATGATCTCTCTTCTTCCCTCTCACTCTCATTTCTGCTTGTACTTCAGTTCATATTTCAGTTAATTCCCAAGATTTCTCAGGACTATGCCAGATGGAAATTCACGGAGGTTTATAGAAGTCCCTCAGAGGCCACACGTAGGAGGGGACACACAAGGAACAATCAGACTCAGTTATCACCTCTCCCTCTCATACTCTAAGCCTGCCAGGATGCACAGGTCCACAGGGTGACTTATGCCTGGCCCTTGACTCTACATCTTTGCCTTCCGTCCATCTTTTTCTTTTTTTATATTTTTTTTCTTTCAGGCCCTCATTTCCCTCCTCCTTCTCTCCACCATCCCAATCCTCTAGAGTCACCAATGAGGCCATCCAGTCATACTTTGTCCATCAGACATGTTTACTTTTTCCGTGACAGCGGACACATCTGGAGCGCATATTCAGGTTATTTTCTAGTGCCACTGGACACATTTCACAAGATCATTCTTGCAGTTGTTATGGCGATCCTCTTCCCTCCAGTGATTTTCAAGTTGCATGACAAAAATGTTTCCATTGGCCTCAGTATGAAATGGGGTGAAAATAGGGAGGAGGTCTGGGAAAGAAATAACTATTAATACAGAATTGGGCACACACTAGTTAAAGATTGGGGACAGAAAATTGTGTAAAAGTCACCATTATGCAGGGATGCATTGAAACAAAAACTAGTATGTGCTCAGAGAATTAAATAATTTTATTCTAATAATTCAGTGTCTCTTTCCTGCATTTCTTTGCAATCTGTGTATCAGTTCACTTTTTGAATTTCATTAAACATTAACACCTGTGTGTTTTCATCCATTAACTGAAACGGCAGCAAAAGACAAAGCAATTCAGAGCAAAACTATCATGAATTATTTTGTAAGCTTACCTCTCTTCTGTTAGGTTACAATTTGGAAAGGTTGGGATTTATAATTATGTTCTCAATCATTTTGTTCTCAGTTATGTGTGTTTTTTTTTTTTTACTTTTACTTAGCTCACCATTTAAACCCTTGCGACACCTTCCATACTGCTTAAATACACAGGTGTACACAGAATGTGTCTTTATATTATACTGTATATACACAAACCTAATGTATAGATATACACCTAATCAACTGCTTTGCTGGAAGTCTAGCATCGCTGTCAGGGTACGTTCCAACAACAGGAGCAAACAAATTCATCATCTTGGATACGTACTTGGATGTTCCATTTTATAGTCTTAATTAAAAATAGATTTTGTTAGAAATATACCATTTGATTAACACTACATGCTAAACAGGTGCAAAATTATCTTCACTTAAACAAACATTTCTTGGTTGCATAGGTTTTCACCCTTGCTGCTATGAAAACTTGAACTAACTGAACAGATTTGATGTGTGTACAATTGAAAAAACACAAACTAAATATATTTCTGTAATGCCACAGAATTTGTTAGAAAGAATATCTAAACAAAAAGCATCATGAAGACCAAGAAGATACCACAACAATTGATAAACGTCCGGAAAAGCCACCAATGATGGTCAGGTTACAAAAATAAATATCTCTAATTTTGAGTGTCCTCTGGAGCACTATTAAATCTATTATTGAAAATCAGAAAACAAAACTTGTACAGCTTCCCTTTTGCCCAATTTTTTTTTTATCATTTACCCACTTATTGTATATTGATCATGCAGATCTGGGGAAAATATTGGCAGCTAGAGTGTGCTGTAGTGGTTATAGTGCCAGGAGTGCCCTGGTGACCCCCATTGTAAGTAGTCAGACTGTTTTAAAAGGTTTGACTTCTCACCTGGAGTCCACCAGGTTCTGCTCCTCGCCTCCACTACAGCTTTCGGGGCACTCTGTCTGAGCTAGGCCTAGTAATGCAAGACTCAGCTCATTTGCTGAGATTGATCATCTAATGCTCTCAGACCTGTAAGGCAGGTTTTACCTAAAAAGAGCTAATGGAAGCTCCTTTACAGGAACTTCCACTTCTCCTGTAGGTGGGGTGAGAACGCCAGGTAAGAAGACAAATTGTTCTAATTCAGTTTGACTACTTACACTGGGGCGTTGCTGGCACCTTAACCATTACAACATACTGAACTAGTTATGGTGCTTATAGTGGTTCTTTAATAAAATTTTTAGGTTGTGACACTCCTGCCCCCAGAAATGAAAGGGCTGGTTTTGAAGATCAGTAGATACACTGTGACTTTTGTCATCATATCTTGTGGCTGGTGTGTTCCTGCAACAAATCAACTGTTTGGAAGCAGGACTATGGATAGGAGCATGGATACAGAGAGAGATAGAGATAGAAAGACAATTATGCTATCTCTCTCTGTGTAGCTACCTGTCTGTCTCTCTGTCTTTTTCTCTCACTTATGCTCTCTATCTTTCTCTCTCTCTGTGATTTTACTAAATGTATTATTATTTGTCAGTTCTTTAACCCCTTAAGGACCAAACTTCTGGAATAAAAGGGAATCATGACATGTCACACATGTCATGTGTCCTTAAGGGGTTAAGGAACAGCACCAAAAACAGTACAGAGTTTATACTTTGCCTTTGTTCCCCTTTATATCTGAGATGGCAAGTATTGCATAGTTCTGAGCTTCCCAATCAATGATGGTAGTGCTGGGCCAGGAAACTTAGAAGAGTGATAGTTTGTGTCAGGTAGCAGTTTAAAGGTGTAGCCCACCATATTGAATAGCCTTGCTCTAACATGTGGGTCAGACATATACCCATAGCTACAAAGCTGAAAATAATTTTTAATTAGACATATGCAATTCGTTTCGGTCCGAATATGTATTCGGACGAATTTCGGACAATTCGGACATTTGGGTACTTCAGAATGTCCGAATTGCCGAAGTGCCGAGGTCCCGAAGTTCCGAAATTACCGAAGTTCCGAAGTGTCGAAGTTCCGAAGTGCCAAAGTTTCGAAGTGCTGAAGGGCCGAAGTTCCGAAGTTTGCAACACTTACAACAATCAAGTAACACACATTCATATAAAATGTAAGTTACTTGGCCAGTCAATGTAATGACAGGAATGAATAAGTAGATAACTCCCTAATTCCCACGGTATTAGGGAGCTATCTACTAAAAGGCTGAAAGACCTAAATTGGTCTTTAACTAAGTACCTGTAAAAGAAAAAAAGAAAAACTTACCATTCGATGTTTTCTTTCTTCTAAAATCTTCTTTTTTCAGCCCCCAAAAAGGCCAAATAAAAAACCATAATAACTGACGCAATTATAAAAAAAAAGGTGAGGGGGTAGGTAGGGGGATAATTTTTATTGGGGGGTGGGGGTGACTAGGGGTTTGGAGACCCCTAGTCACCTGGGGGGGACATTTATTTTAGGGCCCCCACCCGCCGCTCAGGGGTGGGGGCCAGGGGGAGGACCTTAGGTCCCCCCCCTTATTAGTATTTAGGGCCCCCACCCGCCGTTGAGGGGTGGGGGCCAGGGGGGAGGACACTAGGTCCCCCCCTTATTACAATTTAGGTCCCCCCTTATTACAACTTAGGGCCCCCACCCGCCGCTCAGGGGTGGGCGCCAGGGGGGAGGACATTAGGTCCCCCCCCTTATTACAATTTAGGGCCCCCACCCGCCGCTCAGGGGTGGGGGCCAGGGGGAGGACATTAGGCCCCCCCCTTATTAATATTTAGGGCCCCCACCCGCCACTCAGGGGTGGGGGCCAGGGGGGAGGACCTTAGCCCCCCCCATATTTTACTGTAGGGCACCCCACTCACCACTCAGGGGTGGGGGCCAGGGGGGTGGTAATATGGTCCCCCCCTTATTAGTATTTAGGGCCCCCACCCACCGCTCAGGGGTGGGTGCCAGGGGGGAGGACATTAGGTCCCCCCTTATTCTGATTTAGGGCCCCCACCCACCGCTCAGGGGTGAGGGCCAGGGGGAAGGACAATACATCCCCCCCCCCCCATCATTTTACGTTAGGGCCTCCACCCGCCGCTCAGGGGTGGGAGCCGGGGGGTGCTATTTTTTATTTTAAACAGTGAGCAGTCACAGGCTGCTCACTGTTTACTAGACATGCCCCTACTCGCAGTATAGTGAGTAGGGGCAAAATTTACTAATACTAAGTAATTTTTACTTAGTATTAGTAAATTTGGCTGAAAGACCAATTTAGGTCTTTCAGCCTTTTGGTAGATAACTCCCTAATACCATGGGAATTAGGGAGTTATCTACCAAGCGGCTGCAAGAGAAGTCCCGAGGTGCCCAAGTCCCGAAATTCCGAAATGCCGAAGTTCTGAAATTCCGAAGTGTCGAAGTGCCGAAGTACCGAAGTTGCCGAATTTCCGAAGTGTCGAAGTGCCAAAGTGCTGAAGTTCCGAAGTGCAGAAGTGCCGAAGTTCCGAAGTTGCCGAATTTCCAAAGTGTTGAAGTGCTGAAGTTCCGAAGTGCTGAACTGCCGAAGTTCCGAAGTTGCCGAAGTTCCGAAGTCTTGAAGAGCCGAATTGCCGAAGTCCCGAATAGCGGAAAATCTCGAATTTCGGAATGCCGAACCGAAAATTTTCCCCATGCACATGCCTATTTTTAATTGTTTAAAGGACCACTATAGGCAGTGGTCCATTAATTTTAACCCTGCAACGTAAAGCACTGCTGTTTAGTAGATATAGCAGTGCTTGCGCTACAAGGTTAAATATGCCTCTACCGGCTTGTCTTCCTGGCAGTCAATAGAGAGCTAACTTCCCTATGATTTGAGGAATGCAGAACTCTTCTATGAGAAGCATTGGATTAGAGTCGGCACAACATTGCAGGAGGTGGATTGAGTGACTGAAGGGACTTGATCTTGGAGCTGGAAAAAAAGGTGAGTAAAACTTATTTTTTCCATTTTATATTGAGATTTGGGAGAGACCTTAAACTAAAGGCAGAGGAGAACACTATACAGATTTGTATTGCTACAGCTATAGGGTTGCTGTAATTTGTCACGCTCATTTAGTTTAAATTGTATATTGTATAAAACTTACTGCACAATTTCAGTTGTACTATGAATTTTAATATATATAAAAATAGTGCTTGACTTTTCTCTATGTATTCGTACTCTCTCTAATCCTTTATTTCGAAATACCATTTATATGGATACTGCTGAGTTTGGTCACCAAGGCAGCCTGAAATACCTGCTCAGGAGGGCTTCTAGGAGCAATGAAAGGTCACATAATGAAAACTAAATTAATTTCGCACACTACCATTTGTTGCTGTCTTTTTATTTCCAGACAGTTGGATGTTATTAACGGCGGCTCATTCAGAAGGCTAAAGGAGGACTGTCACCTGCCATACACTGCTGAAATAAAAACCCATAATCCTTCTTCAGGCTCAGGATAATATGAATCGTAGTGTAGCACAAGAAAGATAACCACAGTAATTGGGTCCATACCTCATAATATTGTTAAACACATTACAATAAAATCATGGCTTCAAGAATCCCCGGTCAGTGAACAATATCCCCGGTCAGTGGTGGTCAGCTTACCAGTCAGATACAAGTAACAGTGATGTGGCAATTAGGTATATTCTCCAATGTCCTCAAGAAGTAGCATACTAACCAGTCTGTTGAGGAAATTAGGAATGTATTCCCACAGCAATACCATTCCAAAGTATTCACCTCCTCCAATTTGCCGCACGAACATCCTAGATGTGAAACACAAATTTATGTCAACATTTATCAATTTTCAGAACATTTTCTTCTGCATTACTTATTAAATAAGAATCCCTCAATACTACTGTAGGTAACGAAGTTTATCTGCTTTATTTACTTATTTTAAAATGCTAGACTTTACTTGATCTTTAACTTCTTTCTCTTGAGTAATATATTTTCAGACCTCTGGAGCTTAGACATCCATATCATTATTGAATTCTTGTACAGTAGTTGCCCTAAATCACCACCTTTGCTGAGAGCCAGTTCCACTCATTCCTGCCTTTGTTTTTTTGGTTAACGCGTATTCTAATCTTACATATTTCCTTCTGGGCTGTCAAGACGTCAACTATTACCATAGCAAAGCCATAACTAGGGGATTTAATTGATCATGCTGCCATTTTGACCTTAGTAACAATTTAGGAACGTTTTCTCAAACTTGCACAAAAACAACTCTTGATAGATATGCATATCAATAATGTAAAGACAAAAAAATAGCAAAACAGAAATATGTTTTCTTTTCTTAAACCCCATCAGCATTAGCTCTTCCATAAGCTATTCTCTTGCAGTGAATCATCTGGGTTAAATTGCAGTCATTAAAATCCTATGGTTTGTTTGTAGTGCAACAAACTATAATAAATTAGTATAGCAAGCAAACAAAAAATAAATGTTCCATTTTATATGATTTTACATTTAATGTGTGAGTATTCCATATTTTGTGATGTAAGATGTACACTCATTCAGGCCATCTTATTCCAAACATATATTCTCCTGAATGTATAGATTCAGCCCCAGTCCCCCTGCCTGAAGCAGAAAATTCCATTTTACTCAGCAATTCTGTACTAGTCTTGATGGCCACCGCTCCTCCCTTGGCTGATCTTAGCCAATCAAGTGTTCCAGTAGAGAAGCCTACTTTGCATGGGCCGCGCTACACCAGTCAGCATATCCTCGTGTAAATGCATTATCATTATGCATTTCCAAGAAGAGCATTTGATGTCTTCATGTACAGCAAAGATTGCAAAAATTGTAATAGGAAGCACCTCTAGTGGCTGTCTGAGTGACACAGACTCTCCCAACATTTCAAATAGACAAAGAGGGACTGTTTAATTTTAGGCATATGACCAGTGGCGGGGCTGTTCTGAGAAATATTAAGTGACTTAGTAATAACAATTTCAGCAAATAAAATGTAATATAGAACAAAACCGTGTATCTTTTTTTAGACATACTGATTTATTTTTTTTGTCATTCTTTATTTTTGATAGGCATTAGCATATACACGAGAAGACATTGACAAATTACAGTTTTGCATAAGGATAATGGACATATGGTTACTATATTGTTTTGTCAAGTTGAGCTGCCTTTTTTTTTTCTTTTTTTTTTAAGATGATTAAAACAAACAAGTAATAAACACGCACTATGCAAATAATAGATAAGTAAAATCACAATTCTATTAGGTTAGTCAGAGAATGGAATAGAAACGCGTTAAGATAGAACTATAGAGGTATACATGAGTGAAGCCCCGCTGGGTGCCGGTTGTCACGCTCAGCACAGACACTCTAACCGGGTACAGTAACAGAAATTACAATGGTAGTAGAATAGAGCAATATAAAATGTTTAGAGAGGCATATACGAAACATGCGGAGGTAAGTAACACTCTCTCGTATTAAAGTGGTTCAGCCGATGCCCTTCGAACCACAGATAATAGGGAGATGATACTGATTGAGCCCATGCCCACAATATCTGCCCTGAAGTGAGTAGAAACCAGTGGCTATGATCCAACCCTTCGCTCGGAATCCCCTGCTAGAATGATTTCCATCAGGAAAAGAGTCGGTCTTCAGAGCAGGTGGGCCCCGCTTGGGAGGATGCCCCTTTTTAGGCTGCAATCTAGGAGAGTGATGGGCCGCCTGGGACTGTGCTCTCAGTGGGCATATGCTTTTCCTAGAAGCTTCCTCCTCTTCTGCAATGTCGGCTTCAAGGCTTCTCTCATCAGGCCATGCCTTCACCTGGTCTCTTGGTGGGCCAGTCTGGGACTCTGCTTTCACTGGACGGGTTGCTGCTCAAAGTTCGACTGAGTGCCATAATTTCGTCCAGATTCTCTCAAAGGCTTTGGCCAAATGTTCCTCATGTGAGGCCCTGGTTGCGGGTTGTTGTTGCGCGGCAGGCCTCTTTCCGGCGGCTATCTTGGGGTGCACGCAGTAGGGTATTAGCTTTGTGGGCCCTGTTTGATGGTATGACAGCAAGCAGGTCTGCACTCAAGCGGGGACCGGGATATCTAAATTGGCTCAAATCAAGTGTAGTGTGTAATTTGGGACTACACTCCCATATAAGCAGGGGCAGGATGCCAAGGGTGTATATAAAACTATTTATTAAGGGGTCGATCCCAACATAAAAATATATTCAAACTTTATGTAAAGCCAAAACATTAACACACTACAAGGGCAAGTCCACAAATCCTTATATGTCCCCAGGACGCATTTCACCAAGTTCCTCTCGGCTTCCTCAGCTGGGTAGTAGGTGTGTGACGACGTGTGGGTAAAATGTCCTGCTTACATACCATCAAATATGAGGGATAATGATGGTGAGTCAATTTGAAAAACACGCACTCGTCCTCACTGTTTCCGGAGGCGGCGCTTGCGGTCCAAACCTCCTTTTGAAAACGTTAAGCACACTTCCGTGTGCGTCGTTTATTTCCTGGTTTACGTTTCAAGCCTCGGTCTCACTACAAGTCCATCTTTACTTTCATTTTCCATATCGCTGTACTTTATCATGTACGTTAAAACCATCCATCAGTTTGATTCTCCCAGTGTATCAGTGAGAGGATGGTAAAAGGGAGAGAGAGTAAAGTGCATAACCCATTTCATCAGTATTATTGTGAGTGGACTTCAGTTATTCACGCAGACACACCAATAATATGGAGCACCTAGACAGGATGGACAGAGGGAATTAGACCCAAAATGGGAACTGTCTTTCCTAACTAGGGACACTTGAGAGGTATGGTGACAGCAACTAGAGTTGTTAGTGACAAATATAAGCACTGCATTTCCTATGAAAAGGCAGGGTTTCAACCTGAGAGAGAAAGAGAGAGCAGAGACAGACTGGTCCACCAAAACCACCACATTAAGTTAAAGTGGTTCTAGTGCTAAGATGGTCCTTTTATGTACACCTATCTAGTTACCTAATTACAGGTAGGACCCTATTTGGCCTCCAGAAGAGTTTTAATTATTTGTGAAAGATTTCAAAAGGATTTTATTCCATACTGACTTGATAGCATCACACAGTTACTGCAGATTGTATTCCTTTTCATACTGTTCACCTCTGTATATATTAAACTGTATGCTATTCAAAGTAGCACTAGTCACTAGGCATGCTTATAGGTCATTCCTCTAAATCAATGCAGCCAAGAGCATTATTCTATTAATTGGAAAAAAAAATATTGTGAAGCTCTCACAAACAAGTAGATGAAACCTGGTGGCAGCTGTCAATAATCTGCAAGTATTTAGGGTTTCTGTTCTTTTTTCTTAATGAATAAAATGCTGCTTATGGGAGCACTGCACATGCTTAAATTGTATTGTGTTTATTTGAAGTTGATTAGCCATGATTTGTATTTATTTAATTTTAAAAAATATTTCTCTTCTTTTTTTTTTCAAGAAATTAGCTCTGTCATCATTCAACTTACACTGTAGTAAGCCTTAGATTACAAAAAGGAAATCAAACCCATAGTGTAAAACAAACGCTACATTGAGCCAAAAAAAAAATAAAAAAAAAAATTTATATAAAATTAAACAAAATCCTGGGGCGGGGCCAAGCCAGCAAGCTGAGCAGTCGCATGAAAGCTGGGCTCCCGCTTTACTTACCTATTTCCTACAGATACTCACCGAACTCGAGACAAAAACACAAACCGTGTTGCACTACCGAGCGTTTTAGAGATCGGGAGCCCAAGGTGGATAGACGTGGCCTACAGATGGTGGAGCCGGGGAGAGGTGGCCGCTCTCCTCGCCCATACATTGGAGGTGCAGACCCCCCAATGTCCTGCTCCCCCCCCAGAACTGGTGGGGGTTATCCCGGTCCAATCCTGAGAGACAACCCTCCTGCAATGGCCCCAAAGGTGGAACTTTGCGAGCAGCAGGAAGAAGCAAAGTCAAGCAAAATGGCCACCACCACGTGTGCTCGGAACGCAGAGAAGCCTGATATCAGGGCCAAGCTGGACAACCTATTCGCCAAGTTCTGGAGGACAATAGCATCCAGGGAGCAACATGCTAAGGCATGCAAACCTGTCAAACACACACCCACAGCGTTGCCAGTACACTCCCAACAAGGGCGCACAGCCCCTCAAGCAAATAGAGCCCCAAAAAGGCGCCAAAGACGGACAAGATGAAGGGCCTGCAAGCCCACGCGACTGAGGCTTCCAATGGCGGCGCTCTGCCACAACAAACACACACCAAACTCCAACCTACAAGCAAGGCATGAAAAGGGGACCCTGCAGCATCTGCACCCTGCTCCACGCTGGGATCTGGCACGGCCGAAGAGGCCCGGGCAGACTGCATCGAGTCTTCTCTACCGTCATCATTCAGAGGCAGATCTCCACTAGGGCATTCCCCTGGGCACGTCCCCGAAACTATCACGGAACTCTGCAATCCCCCAACGGGGCATTGGCTGATCTCGGTGCAGAGTTGAGGCACTTACCACTTCTGACTGTGATGTGTCCTCTTGATAACCACAGACGTTGTAAGTTGAGGGGGCAGAAATGTTTCATTAGATGTGTGGTGGGGGTTTATCGCCTAAATGTCGAAAGTAGCCTCTTGGGATATCTCATGTGACCCACTCCATGCAATTGGACAGTTTCTTAAAATTACGCTGCTGTCTTACCTACACTGCACTGTTTTTCCAATCTCCTTTCATAACCCTTTTAAAAATGTGCTGACTAGTTAATACACTTTACTCTATGTTTTTGCCCGCAAGTCTAATCCCCTATATACCGGACTGTACTGTTGTGTATTGATATCTAGACGTGCTTTCTAAGAAATCCAGTCCAGCATTATTGCATAGTTACTCAGGAAGGGACGGTCTGTTTAGCTATAAGCACCATACCTAGTATAACCCACAGTTAAACCAATGTTTACCTTTTTGTTGTTTCTGCAGCATGACATAGCACAGTCTAACATACTAAGTTCTTAGCAAAATCAAAATAGCTTACTCTTGCAATAGTTAACTCCTGATTATTGACCCTCTAAAAAATGTGCAAGTTCTATCAAATGTCCTATATGTGTTTATATGCTTTGTAAGCTCTCCTGTTTGTTACCTGCTTTTGGGGCATGACAAGCGTGTCTGTAAAAATATGCACAGCAAAAATAAAGAATTAAAAAAAAAAAATTACATCACGATAATTTAATTAGAACCAGCCGGTCTATGTCTGCTGTATTTATATATTTTTTGATAATCAAAGATTTTTAGCTGGGTAATGCTGAAAAGAACACGCTGGATAGAAAAGCAGGAAAATATGCACTTGTTTGCTTAGCTTGAATTAACATTCACGACTTTATCTCTCTCCAAGAGTGTGTTTAAGCCAACTGGAAATGCGATACTTTACAAATTTATTTTCTTCTTCGAGAACTTTATTTATTATGACATTGAGTACACAAAGCCATCTTAACACTATCAAGTAGAAGATACTTTTGTGCAGACAGTCGACCATGTGTTCTGTACAAATAAACATGGCTTTTCAAAATGGCAGAAGCAAGTCAGCTGATATATGTGCTTGTTTATTTTCATCCAGTGTTTCTAGTGAAGACAGATCCATTTCTGTGTTGATTCCATTTTTTTCATTAGATTTCTTTATTTTGTCTGACAGCTAAATATGTTTCAAGTTATTTAGAGCAATGCCGCAGCAGGGCTATTGCACCAATACTTAAAAGGCCGACCTGTTTAGCCAAACTGCAAGTTTGCCTCAAATTTGGTCGTTCCTGTAGAGGGGGAGCTGTCTAATTCACTTTACATTTGTGACTAGTGACCAGCTTTTAGAAACTGTATTAGCTTTGCGCTGGTGGTGTGTTTGCTCCAGCTGCAGGGGATTATAACTCTGAGTGGGTCCAGGAAGCTTGGAATGTATTCTGTCTTGTAGAAGAGGATTTGTGTCCCCTTGCCTGTTACCATTAACCCTCTGTGCCCTGCAACTTTGCATTTTTTTTCAAAGTACACTGCGGCATGACTACGGCCTGCTGCAGGCAATGATAATAACACATTTTACTATATCCCTTTAAGCGGATCCAAAATATTTTCTTTTGTTACAGACTGGCATGAAATAAAAAATCCATCCATCCATCTGTCAGTCATTCTGTCTGTCTATCTGACCGGGTGTCTATTCACGTTTTCATTTACAACATTTTGCTTTTTTTTTATTACTTTTTTTTAAAACTTAAAGGAATACTGTAAAGTTCAACGTAAATATATTTACTTTAAAATCCAAGAGAGCACTTCTCACTGAGAGGAATGATTTTCAGTGCTTCTCTATAAGAAACATTGCTGGTGGATCATGTTTATTGCTGCGCATGTTTGGTATGTCCCAAATTGAGACCCTTCTGGCACTTGATAAAACAAAGATGAATTTACTCGATTTTAACCCGTTCAGTGCTTGGAAGAAGGTGGTAGTGGTACTCTAAAGATAATTTTGTAATGGGGTGTTCCTTTTTAGGGAACACTGCAATTAAAATGCAGTATGAATTAAATTGAAGTTTGCTTTTAGGATGTTCTTTCCTGTAATAACTAATAACTAATTAGTATATACATGTGTTTGTAAACCTTTGATATAGTAAAGTTTAAAGGGACTCTATAGTCACCAAAGCAACGTTGGCTTAGTGAAGCAATTTTGGTGTTTTTGGTGCATCATGCTCTGAGGGACATCGGTGCTGGAATCAGGTAAGTAATAAAGGTGATTTCAAGCCCTTCAGCAGCATGGGGAGAGGAGGGCACCAGGGCACTCCTGGAACGATAATCACTAAGCACTCTGTAGAGGCAATTGTGGTTTGTTTGAGTGTTCCTTTAAAAGTTCTCAAAACCCTCTTACCCTTATAGCAGACTCTGCATCTACTATGAGCTGACATTCCAAATCAGTGTTACAACTTGTGCAAATCCAGAGTGTTATTTATATATTCATTTAATTGTATTTATTTATTTTGATATACAAATACTAGAAATAGCTGTTTCATGCATTTACTGTTATTTGGAATAGATCAGTGATTTGCAAATTGGAAGCTCATACATTATGCCCCGAAGGAAATGTTAATGTGTAATTAAGTTTTGGTCACACTAGTCAAGCCCTAAAACACTGACTGTTAGTTCAACGTGTGTGTATGTTTTTTTTTTCATCCTCAAAAAGAAGGCAAACTTATGTCACAAAGGTGTGCATTCTGCTAGGCTTTTGAAATTCAGCTTCCATGCCAGCAAGCTGTTTAGTGGCAGGAAGTCCTTCCTCGTAGCACAGTCATGAACTGGTAAACTAGAAGCATCTGTAAAAATGTAAAGGGGGTATCAGCTTTCTGAATGCTACAGCCCCAGAGTAATGAGGTGCAAATGATAGCAAAGCACAGCCGTCCGCAGCCCTTCTGTGGAATGAAATATTTGCAACCCAATAAAAAAAACATTAATATAGTGCGTAAATGTCTAAATACCTGCGTGTAAACATATGGGATCACTTTTATTTCAGATTTTAAACTATTTTAAAATGTTGAAATAAAACAGAGCTCTGTTTTTTATTTCATTAGATCCAATTGTTTCTGTTTTGTCTTTTAAAAATAAATGGTCTGGAAGGAAGTGATATGTTAATTGAGGCATTCCTATTTTCCTAATTTGGTATAATTATTCTGTATTTTGCAGTATTTCATAGTTCCATCTGTATTGCCCTTAAACCATACCTCCTAAGTGTCCCTATTTAGTAAGGACAGTGCCTATTTTGTGCTCAAATCTGTCTGTCCCTCTTTTCTATTCCAGTGTGCCTCTTTTCTAGATGCTGATTGGCACGGCGCAGCATTTTGTAGCGCATGTGCAATATTTCCCTAATGCTTTCGTTGCATTGGATTTGCTAGCCATAGTAACAGGAACAGCCGCGACAAGACCATTGCGGGAGAAAAGGTGAGTAAAATCACCTTAAATCTTTGGAGAGAGGGGGGCAAGGTACCTAATGCTGCATTCCAGCACTATAGTGTCAGAAATACCTGTTTTTTTCCTGTGGCTATAGTGTTTCTTTAAAGAGACACTATAGTCACCCACACCACTTCATCTCAATAAAAGGCGCAGTGAACCTGTCCTTTTATCCCTGCAATATAAAACAGGGTTAAGTCCACCTCTAGTGGCTGTCCGTAAAACAGCCACTACAGACACCTCCACTCTACTGACTGAGTAAACCTCAGTAACGTGATGCGGATGCTACCATAGAAAAGCACTGATTCAATACTTTCCTAAGGGGAAGCTTAAATGCACATGTGGCACTTTCTGTGCATGCACATTAGGTCCACAGTGACTGGATTGACCCACGCCGGAGGAGCCATGCCTCTTCTGTGACCTTTCTGGAGGTGGAGAGGTGAGTAGATGGTAAATACAATGAAACAGTTCTCCAAACTATAACTCCAAAGTATCCCTATTTAGGAGGTCCAGTCCCTATTTTAAGCCCAAATCCCCCTGTTCCTCTTTTCTAGGAACTCCATACTGTTTGTGTGCCTAAGTGTATAACAGAGCTCCACAAAATAATACTAATAATTACATTTTACCTGCAGACATTTTTATTAGTAATCTATCTAAAATTTCTATAAACAACCAATCCCATAGACATACCTCCACCCACAAACCTAAAATTTAAGTGTCCCTCTTTGTCTCTTTGAAATGTTGAGTGGTATGCCAAATGTCACCATGCGTTTGTGAGTGGCTGTATGCATGACTGACTTAAGAAATTGAACAGTGAAAATGGTATAGCCCTTCCTAGCAAAAATGGTATAGCCCTTCCTAGCAAAAATGGTATAGTCCTTCTCATGTTTCATTCAGAGCCACTGACCAAGGGATACTTCCCTTTCTACAGGATGTGACCAGACGTAACCCTGGCCTAGTACATCAATTAAACAACATGCAAGAGCCCCAAACAAGCTTATACTGTAGAATGCCTGCTGAAAGAACTTGAGTAGGATTTAAATGAATTCAGGTCATTAAACTTCACTGATAATAAGAAAACAGCAAGCAACAGAACAACAAACTGTCAAAACCAGAGAGTCAGTTAATCAAAGAGACATGCAGAGAACAGGGATAATATGTGCTTTATTCTATAACCATGTACACTTCTAACAGTTCCACCTACAGTCCAGTCTGACATACACACTCTTTAAACAAGATGATTGACATTCCACCCTTCTCAACAACGTGTCCATCAAAATGGAATGCTCAGCTTCTTCGGTAGGTGAGAAATGCATTTGACTTTGAAAACGTGTTTTCTAACTATAGCTATGCTTCCAGTTAGTGCTTCATGAGTTCCAAGTCTTATTTAAGTGAAGGGATTTGATCTTTTCTGCTGCTGTTTAAAACTTCCCAATGGTTTGACTCAAAGGCTGTCTCGGTTTCCAGGAGCTCGTCTTTTCAATGAGAATGTCTGCATGTTCCAACTGTTTCTTTTGGTTCTCAGCATATCGATCAGCTTTTGTTTTCAACTCCTGAATGATGTTGCTGCTCCAAAACAAAAAAATAATAATGTAAAATTAACTGTTCAACAATCCAAGTGCACCTTTCTTGGTACAGACTATTTTACATTAAATCAAGTGACATTTAAAGGCTTGAGGTAAAGTATCTATAGTAGGCTCAGCAATTTAAATGCTGCCATTTCAGAGAAAAGGCACTGTTTACATTGCTGTCTTGTAACACCGCTAAGTGCAGTCACTTAGACGACCACTAGAGGTGCTTCTTATTTCAGGGCTGGTCTGTGTTCAGCGTCCCCACGCTCTGCTGAACATTTCCCATAGAGATGCATTGATTCAATGCATCTCTATGTGGAGATGCTGATTGGTGCAGTGCTGCGTTTTCCTGTGCACGTGCATTAGCCCCCAGAACGCTCTCCTATGGGAAAACATTGGATTGGCTAATATGTTCAAGATTGATGAGCCTGGGTGACGATTGAGAACAGGTAAGTTAAATACCAGTTTCTCCATTCCAAGGGGGGCCAGGGGCCTAAATAGGTAGTCCAACAATATAGTGTTAGGAATACATGTATTCCTAACACTATAGTGCACATTTAATATCTACAGTTTGCAAACAGAATTGCTAACAAAGGTATAGTTATACTGTAAAAGCCAAATAAATATATATCCCCTCTCCTGTATCTTAGTTTTTAGCATAGAGGTCTATGTTAATGATTGACTGACAAAGTTGGGTAGGAGTACCCTCCTACAGGCAGTTGTCCTCCTCTTTGTCGAAATAACTACAGAGCATCTGCTGTCGTTTTTCTGATTACTCGTCTGGATAGCATGTTAATCTCTTGCAAGATGAGTATAGGAATGTAATGATGGATGTCACTCCGTTATGACACAGATGGGATAGCAATGAAGCCAATGTATGTCTGTGTTATAAGGGAGCATTATCCTGTTTTGGAGAGTACAGGAGTAGTGTGTCATGGTGGCACAGACACACTGGAGAAAAAGTGAATATTAATAATAATAAAATATATTAATTAACAGCTCCTAAACTAGCTAAAGCCTTTATCGTTCTGATAAATTATATATTTACCGCTTCAGGATCTGTGTTAAAGTGATCCTGTCATGGCCAGTTGATTTCATTTTTTTCAAAAAAACAAACAAACAAAAATAAATATATATATATTAAAATAAACATATTACAGATATGCATGTCAACCTTTCTTTTTAATTACACATTCAACATTACAGAAATAATAGCTCTTTCTGCCCCACCTGGTTCCTTTAACGGTATCCCATTCCCGTTTTCTATTAGATCGCTTTCTGCATGTGTGACATCCGTTTCAGTGTTATTCACTTAAGTAAGGATTCAAGGTGAATTGAAAGAAAATTTAAAATGTAAGTTCTATATAACTGAATTGGAAAAAAATTCTCCTAGTTTTTTTACTAAAATGAGAATTTAAAGTAAAACTCAAGGTAAAAAAAATGGCCGAACTGGAAATTGCTTCAAGTTCGGCTATTTTGACCTTAAATTTTGAAATTTACTTTGATTCACTTTAAAGTCTCACTTGGGTGAATAACCCTGTGAGTCATCTATGCTTTCAGCTCGGCTACTCTGGTCTTAAATTTGAAAATCTCTTTGAATGTTCACTTTGTAAATAACTCTGTCAGACCTTCAGAGACACTTCTGTGTAACCTCGATCACTATGGCTAACAGACAAGGGGTTATTCGCTAAAATAGGAAAATCAACATTCAGACATACAAACTAGTTGCATTGGAAAAATTATTTAAACTTTTTTTTTTTTTTTTTTAGCAATTTTGGTAAAACAAATCCTTAGTAAACATCCCACATTAATTCTTCCACTGTCAACCCTGTAAAAATAGTTTATTCCAATGTATTGACTGACCCCAATTATTTAAGTTTACATACCGATATGATCACTGGATAATGAGTTGAGGTTGTTTGTAAGCTCCAGAGTCTTTGTGAGTTATGTGTTTTATGGGATTTTGGAATATTTCACTGATAACTGCAAAACACTAACTTTATAAGGGACCCTTTTCCCAATAAACCTTTATGCGTTTGTGTATATATATTTGTAAAATGCAGGGTAGCAGAGTTGGCACCTTTTCAGACAAAAAATATCACAAAGAGACGAGTAGAAAAATAAGAGAGCATACATCTTGAATTCTTTATTGTGTTTGCATGCAAGAGCCTGCTTTAGATTTTCATGGCAAACATATCACTTTCATAGAGCTATATTGGGTGCGCAGCAGAGGTGTGGTGCTTTCAAAACAGCTGCATCTTGTCATAACAGGTATGTTCTTCAGTGACTCAATGTGACAGCAGGATTTGATTCGCCTCCAGGCCTCTCCATCATTCCTCTTGCACAAGATGGTACAGAAGGGAGCATATTGTATATAGCAAGCTTAAAGCTTCATGCATACCACATAAAACAAATTGTACAACTGTTCAGATTCTGTATATGACGTGACATGTCTTTGTTTCAAACAATGAGAAGTGTGCTTTTTTTTCTTTCATTATAAATCCTACTTAAAGGGAAACTATCCCTTCTGTGGGAATTTTAAATCTATATTAAATAATTGGCAATTGACATCACAATCCAGTTGTAAGTAGTAAGTCCAGGCACAGTCAATGCACACTTTGCAAACGAGGAGGAAAAATATAAATGTTTTGTTTATTCTCTTCTCTGTATGTTTCTCCATGCTGATTGCCAGATGCATAAGACATACCGTATATACTCGTGTATAAGTCCAGAATTTTTAGTTGTAAACTTCGTTTTAAAACGCAGAGTCGGCTTATCCACGGGTCAGTGCTAGTTTCGATAGAATTTCGACTTCCAAACGCCGTTCTCCTAGCTGTTCAGGAACTCAAACGGGCAGGGATACAAGTTTCAGCAGAGTTCGCAGGTTTGCATAGCCAACTTAGAGATCCATGCCGTCAATGGCCATGTACCGCTGCCTGCGTTTGGGAGACGAGATTGTTTGAACACGTGCGTTCATATATACGAATGGCGCCCACCCAGGAAATGCTTGTTTGTGGTTAACAGCCAGGGGTGGTCGGTGATTACGAGGTGGTAACAAGGGGGACCACACAGTGTATGTTTGGTAACCCAACAGAAGGGGAAAAATTCCATTCAAATGCAGTACAGTAACCGAACAGAAGGGGAACAATTCCAATGCAGTACCCTCAACGTATCCACAAGTCATAGCATATGTTGGTCAAAAAACTGCACTCGACTTATAGACGAGATCGACTTATAGACGAGTATATATGGTAGCTTATAACAATGGCAGACATGGAGCTCAGATGGAGGTGTCCAGATGCAGGATAAAGAGGTGTAGATTTCTACAACTGATTTCATTTTAACACTTCACAAACACAAATGCATCAAATATTGGGGATAAGTAAACATAATGTAAAAAATATTGGGAAACAGCAGTTCTCTTTAAAAAGATACTCCAATCACCATAACATCTATGTTCTTTGAATAGATAATGGGAAGCTCTTCAATGCCCCTGTCTACCTTCATCTTATTCATTATAGCTCCACTAATTATCAATAATAATTACTGCAGCTTTATATGACCGATTTCGTGCAGTCATAGAATAAGCATAAGTACTATATAAGTGGTATGTAACGTATAACGCTGAAATGGGATGCACAGTGTCTGTGTAAAGCAATGAGTAGCTTAATACATAAAAAATCTTTTTAATAATAATATTAAAAGTTAATTGAAGCCCCTTTGCTGGTTTTGAGTTTCCAAACTGTTTAATTCATGTGCTTTTATGAATGACTGTATTTGTAGCAGCTGAACTATATGAACTAACATCCTTCTGAATATGGACATTTTTAGATATGTCATGAACACAATGGAAGCACTAGTATTTGTTGAGAAGTCCATAAGTTTATATTTTTGTTACTGCTCTTGTACTTTCAATGTCTAAAGTGTGCCTTTAGGATGCTCTTCATGCATCACTAGATGTGACGGGAATTGTGAATACATGGTGTTGATGCAGGACTGTACAACATTTTAAGGATGTGTCTTATAATTGTATCATATTCATTGCTATTAACGCTTTTTCTACAGCTTAAATTTTTGTTATTCAGTGTTGATTTTTTTAACTTCCCATGACCACCTCATAGTCAGAGCACCAGTGGACATTAGGTCTAGACACCACAACCCTTTGTCATGTAGTTCAGTCAACCAGAGGAAATTGTTATGAACGTTGAGTGCCTGCATTGAGTGTTCATGAACGATGATCAAACTGAGCCGGAGTTAAAATTCACATTGTTCATACCGAGTAATGACTAGATAGAGTAACACGTTGCGTATATATGCTGTAGCCTTGGGTACCCCGATCTTTGCAGTGTGACCACAATTGCTTTGTCCCTTTTAAAAAGATGGTAACTATAAAAAATATGGTCATGCCACAGAGTAGAAAGTGAAATTAAACATAGAAATAAAGATAGTCTAAAAGATGTAAACCATGGCACAGGAAAAGATTCTGTGGGGTTCCTTGCCATAAATTCGACTGCAACACCAAAGGTGTGGCAGTAGGTATATTCAGTGATAAAAATATACTAACACTATAGCACTGCGACCAACCCAATGTATATTTAAAGGGACACGCTAATCTCCAGAGCCATTTGAGCATGTTGTACTGCTTATGGGGCCAGAAGTCCACAGGCACTGCCTGGGGGTAATCTGTCTATTGAGGATAACACTGAGCATTGGAATACATTATTAATTTATTTCTAAAATATTTTACCAGAAAGGATACATTGAGATTTCTCTTGTTTTTAAGTATGTCCTGGGCCCACAGTTATTCCATTGTTGCAAAAGGGTACAATATAACATTACAATTACAAAAAATATGAAAATACACATACATAAACGTAACACAAAACAGGTAAGAAATAAGCTTTTGTATTCCTAACACCAGAGGCTCAACTAGAAACCACTGGGTCCCGATGCATAAATTGAAGCCCCTCCATGTATTTATTTCCCTCCCCCCAGCTCCTCCATGTTTCTTATTTCCTCCCAGCTCAACCAATTGTCTCATTCTCTCCCCACCCCCTCCATGTGCCTCATCCCCCCAGGCCCTCCATGTGTCTTATTCCCCTCCCATGGCCATCCATGTGCCTCATTTCCCCTCAGCTGCTCCATGTGTCTCATTCCTTCTCCGACAGCTCCTCCATGTGTCTAATTCCCCTTAAGCCCCTCCATTTGTCTCATTTCCCCCCAGCCCCTCCATGTGTCTTATTCCCCTCCCCGGGCCCTACATGTGCTTAATTCCCCCAAGCCCCTCCATGTGTCTCATTCCCTCCCCCACAGCTCCTCCATGTGTCTGATACCCCCCCAGCCCCTCCATGTGTCTTATTCCCCTCCAGCCCTTGAATGTGTCTCATTTCTCCCCCCTAGCCCCTCCATGTGTTTCATTCCCTCCTCGCAAGTGTCTTATTCCCTCAACCCCAGCCCCTCCATGTGCATCATTCCTTCCCTTTAGCCCCTCCAGGTGTATCATTCCCTCCCCCAAGCCCCTCCATGTTTATCATTTCCCTTTACACCCCTCAGCCACTCAGGGTGTATCATTCCCTCTCCTCCCAGCCCTGCCATATGCCTCCCCAATTCTCCCCTCCTGTACTTGCTCGTGGTGTCTCGGGAGTCTTACCTCAGCTCACAGGAAAGTAAAAACCCACAAAAGATTGATTCGAAAGACATATTACCAAGCCTTAGAATGGACAGACTTAACGTATTAATACAGCAAGAAACAAGGTAAAGATAAATCAAGGTCAGGATTACAGAAATACTCAGAGTCCAGACAAAGCCGGGTCAGAACACCAGAAAATCACAAAGACAATTACGAAGCTGGGTCAGGATACTAGAAATGATGAGGTCAATACGAAGCCAGGTCAGGATACCAGAAATCACGAGGTCAATACAAAGCCGAGGTCAAACAAAAAAATCACTAGGGAATCACTAGGAGCTCAAAGCGAGGATCTATACAGAAATCACAATAGGGCAATAAATGGAGGCTAAAACAAGTCTTAAATTGGCTCAAAAGAAAAGAGTTCCCATTGGTCCACGTCATCTCTGCGAACCCAAACAGCATTGGGTCGCCTAGATGACGTGGTCACTTTAAGGTCATGACGTAATGGCAAAATATTTTATTTATAGGGGCTTCAGTTCGTCCTGCGAACCAGCAGAGGGAACCGTTCAAGGGACCGAAGGTAAGTAATATCAATTCAGGTTTGAGGACTGTGGCAATGCTGCTACGTGGTGCGTTCTTCCTGCGTGGCCCCAGGAGGGGACTGGCGCAGGTGCCAGGTACAGGTAAAATCTTGACACGTGGTACCTGGTCTGACAGGCAGTGCTTTCTCAGTGAGCACTTCCTGTCAGACCACGATCTGCTTGGCATTGCTCCACATAGTGGTAGGAGGGCCCCATGCATAAGCCCTGAAGTTATGGTGGTTCATAATCTTAGGGGTCACAGTTGCGGCTGGGCCCCTGGTTGTAGCTGCTACCGTGGTAGTTACGTCACTCCCTAACACTATAATGTTAATTTAGCCCCATCATTTGAATTCTCACTTTAGTGAAAAAACCTGTATGTTGGTTAAGCATGATATTTTAAGCAGCTCAATGAAGTGGTCTGGGTGCCAGGTCCATCTAGGGTAAACCCTGCAGCTGTAAACATAGCAGTTTCAGATAGCAGTTACATTAGGTTTAATCCAGCCTCTAGTGGCTGTCTCATTGACATTGAAAATCACAGTGAGAAGACGCTGACATCCGTAGGAAAGCATTGAGAAATGCATTCCTATGGATTTATTGAATGAGCTTGTAGCTCTTGCCGCTGGAGAAAGGTAAGTGATTAACCCCTTCCTCCCCCTTCAGCCCAGCAGGAGTGGGACCCTGAGGGTGGGGCGGACCTAAAGACCCTATAGTGCAAGGAAAACGAGTTTCTTTTCCTGGCACTATAGAGCCTTTTATTTTTATTTTTTTTAATTCTTTATTTTGGTTGTGCAGGTAGGTACATCATAACATCAAACGCCACAATAGCGTGCATATATATTAGTATGATTGACATTGGCATGGGAAATCACACAGTTTTATAATTATGTATTGAAGCTTAGCATAACATGTGACATGCAAAGATAACGTTAAATATGCATATAACTGAAGAATGTATTACAAGGGTATTATATGTTTTAAGCAGGCAAAATACCTAACATTAAGCACAGATAAGCTAGGTCTGTAACCGTATATTGCATCTGCGATATAGGTATATCAGATAGCTCATATCGTTGAAAATACGGTAGACTGTAGTGTTAAACTACCGTGTTAAACTGGTGAGCTGTAATCTGCTCGGCATACACTGTGATAGGGGTGAGATGTCTCCCCGCCGTAATTTGCGGCCTGTCAGCAACAGAGCGGGGGAGACGCGGCTGGTCCCCCCCATGCTGGATACCACAGCTGACACGGCAAGTGATCACAGCAGACCCCCCCCTTTGGACTGGTGGGGGTTATCCCTGTCCCCACGGGTTATCCCTGTCCCCACACAACTCGACACAAACAGACGACTGGACCGGCAAAGGCACTGCCCACGGCAGATCCAAGATGGCTAAGGTATACCCCGACCCTGCACAGGATTAGCAGCAACACGCAGTGGCCCAACAATGCCCTATTGACAGCATGATGAAGCGCATAGACGAGCACTTTGCACGCATCTGGGTGCAATTGGAAGCACGATAAGCAGACTATACAGCCCTGCGACTGAGGCCCACAGGCATGGAGCCCCAAGCACCAGATGGTGTGTCCAAGATGGCCGCAGCGCCAGACACACAGTCCTCTAGTAACAGTCAGTGCCGGAGCTATCACTTCCACACTAGAATTGAGGAAACCTGCTGCGAACTCAGGCAACAGACTGAAAGACGCCAAACAACTCCTGACCCACCAGCTGCTCAGAGATAGCGTAAAACCGAGTTACCTACCTGCCCCTCCTCAGAGCCTGGAGCCCGCATGGCACCTTACTCACGCCGCAATCCAAATTCCCAGGGGCACTTCGGGAACTCGCATGTTCATGACCCTGCTTCTGAGACATGGAGGTCTTGTGGACTCAAGGCTTCAGCCCCTTTCAGAGCTTGGAACCAAGGGTGCCAGGATCGGAGGCAGTGCAGCTTATTGCACATTGAATGGCAGGAAGCACAGCTTAACCCACCAAGAGAAGCGGAGGAGCCTGGAGTTATGGAGCCAGGCACGGTGCTGGACTCTATGCTGTGGCCCATGATAGGCATCGGATGAACAAGCCTGGACACTCACCTGCTCCAGCCACGACCACTGCCTGGTCTCATGGCGGGGCCTATGCTAATGGACACATAAGTATGCCTCTTATCCCTTCTAATTCTGTTTCTTACCCAATAACGCTTTTCTTAAGCTACATACCAGCTAATACAGCTAGACTTCTCTCCTGCATTCCCTATAATCTGCATCTTGACAGCACAGCAGTATAATACTGTAACCTCTTGTCTTGTCAGGGTTGGATAATGTTTAGAGGTTTTGACTCTGATTATGCTCTTACCCAGACATATATCTCTAGCCTGCATTATATTGTTATAACAAAAAAAAAAGTGCAGCTTATCCAGACACTACTTGTTAGCAAGACTCCCCTCTTTGTGTATAGGAAACTGACTATCTTCCTGTCGGCCAACCCAGGGAAGGACTTAAGCCTGGGGAACCCCAGGGGACCTCAAAGTATTGTATTGTATTATTTTATTGCCTACACATAAGCACTCTCCAGCCTATATTTGCCACCTCACGCTTAAGATAAACTAACCAATTGCAAACCCAGGCAAATAGGGGCACCTCACATGTATAATACACTACTGCAAGCTCTAGCTCGCTTACTGAGGCTCAGCTACTAATTTTACATGCGAATGCAATGTTAAAGGCCATTTCTCTCGGTTTAAGCATAACTCACATTCTAATCTCTCCTATCACTGCTCCCCATTGTGGCATTAATGTCGCTATTATCAACTTAGCAATACTCGTGGGCACAGCACCCTTCTCCAACTTCGCAATAAGCTTCCAGTGCATCTGAGCCTCCTGTTATGATGGATATGCAGTTATACCCATTCTTATTAACCGTACCAGCGTCACTTGTCAGCAGCTCCAACTGTTGTACCTAGTTCATTTCGCAAGCCCAGCTTACCTGCCTGACCTGCCATTTTAAGTGTAGTCTAACTACTGAGACATCATTACCTAGCCTGTATTACTCTTGTTTTAACACTATCGTTTTAACACTATCGACTTACATTTAAAATTGTGCATGTTTTCTAGACTACCCCATTATTACATGTGTTACAAATCTGCTGAGGATTGCTGTTGGGGTACCTCAAGCATGTATGTTATTCTCGATATGCACTACAAAAATAAAGAATAATAAAAAAAAAAAAATTCAATAAGGAATAAAGCACTGCACCAGAACCAGATACAGAATTCATACAGACAGAATTTAAGGAAAAAACTAAATTTTTTCCTAAACATATGATTTCAGATGAAATTCCAAAAAAAATCTATCCCAGAAAGAATATAAGGCATTAAAAAGTTTGAAAAAGGAGTAAGATATTATCAAACCTGCAGATACGGGAGCGGGTGTTGTTGTCTTGAAGAAAGAAGATTATATAAAAGAAGCAGAAAGAATCCTCCTAGATATTAACACCTGCAAAACCTCACTACAAACCCAAGTGAAGAAGCAAAAAACAAATGTAAACAATATATTGAAAAGGGATTAGATTTAGGTATTTGAAAGAAGAGGAAGTGAAATACCTATCTATTACATATCCCCAAATCCCTGTTTTTTTTATTATTTACCAAAGGTTCATTAAGATGCTATCAATCCTCCTGGTAGACCCATAACTTCAGGGATATATTGCATTTCTTTGAGGATTTCTGAATATATTGAAATTTTATTACAACCACTAGTGACAAAGAACCCATGCTATAAGAAAGACGCCATCCATGTATTACAAATTTTAGAGAAAATTGAATGGCAAGAAAATTAATAACCTGTGATGTGAGTTCTTTGTATAGCATCATACCTCATAGTATAGGTATGGAAGTGGTGAAATATTTTTTAGGGAAATCAAATTTTAAGGAACTACAAATTAATTTTATTTTGGAGGGCACCTTACTAATTTTAACTAATAACTTTTTTTGGCTTAAAGACAAATTTTTCCTAAAAATCAGAGGTACGGCAATGGACATTAAATTCGCGCCCAGTTATGCAAACTTGTTTATTATGTACTGGGAAGAGAAGAAAGTCTTCTTGAGTACATTTTTCACGAATTTGGTGTCCTACCATAGTTTTATTAATGATATATATATATTTTTATCTATAAAGGTGGAGAGGAGAGTCTTAAACTTTTTCTGGAATACTTGAATAATAATGATTGGGGGATCCCCTTAACCTCCACACACAGTACTTGCCAAATTATTTTTTTAGACTTTGAAATTTTTATTCAAGATTCCAAGATTCACACAAATAATTATTTTAAAGAGGTAGACTCCAAGAGTTATATTGAGAAAGACTGTTGTAATTACGCACCGTGGTTGACTAATGGACTAAAAAGGAGGAATTGTACACAAAAAGTGGATTATATTGCACAAGCAAACAGAATCAAACAACAATTTATAGAAAAGGGTTATGATGAAAGAGAACTTTAAACTTGTATGGAAGAAACTATGAGAACCCACAGAAAAGAATTATTGTCCTATAAAGTGGGAAAACAAATAAAAAATGATATAGGAAGGAAAACAGAACAGAAATAACCTTTTTGTAACCACAGTGGGAATAATAAGAAAGTTAGGAAAGTAATCAAGAAATATTGGACAATTTTAAAAGATGACCCAATTTTAAGACAAATTTTATCTATTCAACCCAAATTAGAGGATGTAAAATTATGAAACAAATGTAAAGAGCAGTCTCAAAACTGAAGAACCCGCCCATTTGCTGAACAAAAATAAAGGTTTTTATGGGTGTGGATCTTGCTTAGCATGCAGAGGGACTAACAACATAAAAAGGCATAAAACACATTTTAAATCTCAAGATGATAAAGAGTTCATAATCCAAGACCAACTTACCTGTTTTTCGAAGAACGTTAATTATATTGTGAAATGTTCATGCAATCTGATTTATGTGGGAAGAACTACAAGATGTCTGCATATCAGCATTGCAGAACATGTAAGAAATATTTTAAAAGGTGTGGAAACTCACAGTGTCCCGCACCATTTTAAATTACACCATGAGCAGAAGCCTAGGAACCTCTTCTTTTGTGCGATAAAATTAGTTCGGAAAGACTGGAGAGGAGGTAACTTTAGCAAGAAAATTGGGAAAGAGATGAAGTGTATTTTTAATTTGAAAACATTGATTCCTAACAGATTAAACCAGGATTTTGAACTGTGTCACTTTTTAAAGGTGTTGGGTTTATATGTATGTGTTTTATTCAAGGGACCATATATATATGGTATATTACCTACTGCATAAACATTACAAACATATTAATATAATGTATTAAAAACATTCTTGAAAATTCTTGAAACTTTTATATTGTGTTTTTTAAGGCTCTTTTTAGTGATGTTTTTTATAGTTGTTTTTTCTTCTTCTACTAATGGTGATATTTTAAATATTTTTCATAATATTTTTTTATCGTATAATTATAATTTTGTCTCATCCATTAATATGGTTCTGCCACCTTCTGGGGTCTTTGCAAATTTTGCAAAGACAACTAATAGTGACATTGCCGCTTGGGGAGTGTTGGCTGTGACTGCTGCTAAGGTGTATTATACTTACCTGATGTTATCCTATATGTGCACTGCGATCCTTATCTGGCAGTAGACCATGTCAGCGGTGTACAAATTTGCTGGGGCTCTCCAGTTAGATGTGATGGATAGATCAAACCACACATCCTTTAAATTGGCGTATTTTGCAAACGGGTTAGATGGTTCTGAGACATTTGAAGCCGACCACCAAGTTGTATTCTTTGTATCATCATCATAAGCTTTTTGCCCTAGACAAGTTAATTCTCCTACAGAAGTATTATACATCATTCCTTTCCTTGCTATGCAAACATAACCTATGATGGAGGTCTTTAATCTCCACTCAGATTTACCTCTAACACTCATATGATAATCGGCTTGTGTAGATATTAATTGGTCAACTGCCTCAGAACCGGACATTACCTCCTTTGCTTCCCAAGGCCATTGGTCTCCCATGTTAGTACCTCCACACACATAGCAGTTGGTAACATTAAGACTACCGGCAATACTTTCGGCTAAATCAATGAACAGGTTTTTAGCATTATGGGGGATCTTATTATCTATGCTCATCTCTTCATAAAAGGAATGGTACACTTGATGAGTTTGGGAGGATACCGTATCAGTCTCTATCCCTATAAACAATACTGTCCCAGGATCTAAACCCGTCCCATATATTTGAAACCCAAATAAATTACCATATTTATCTTAGAACTTGTCGGGGTTATTTATAAGTATATGGACTGGATTGCATTCCATAGACTTACAATATGGACTGGTAGGCAACTTAGTCACAATCATGTCCTTGTCTACTGTCTGTCCCCAAGTTGCCCACCCCACACAAGACCAATATGGGCAAAAGTTATAATCTCTATTTGGGCATCTAGGACTCACATACTTATTTTTACTACTGGGACAAATATATTTATCGTTAGACCCATACGTTCTCTCCCATCTAAGATCCCCACATACATTCCACGGCTTTCTACCACTTGATATCGCTTTACACGCATCAAATAGCAGAACACCTGAAGAATATACGGATTCTAATACTGTTTTATTAATTAGGGTCCCCTGAGGATCTCCATTCCTGAGAGTCAACCAAATCGTACGGGGTTGATACTCTGGACTGAAGCACTTAGGTTCTCCTACTCCTAAATGGCACACACTATATTCTATATTTAAGTATCTACATCTTGATACATCTCCTTTACACTCGTATTGCGAATGCCAAATTAGGGTCTGGGAAATATGGTTACCTGTTCTTGTAGTCTTAATGCATACCTCACAGCTAGGAGTGTCGGTACCTCTACCTTCCTGAATATAAAAATACACATATAAAAACATTATCAGAAACACATCTTCCGTCGTCATCCTCAGTCTTCGTCCGTGCGAAGGCACCTCAGCTTCCAGGATGTAAGGGCTGCAGGGAATGGAGTTCTGCTCGTCTTCACAGGGGTCCCTTCGAGACTTTTCCTGACTTATACACTCGTTGGTGAGCGGACAGGCTTTATTATGGCCTTCTCACTCACTTACCAAATCTCTGAAACAATAAAATTTGTAATCCACAAGGTTCCTCGTCACTCCGACTGAGTGGTGCGCTTTAACCGGATCTTGCAGGGATTCTCTGGATCTGCTGTAGCTTGCCAAGAATCGACTGCTGCTGGTTTAACCCTGGAGTGATGTATCCACGGAGTCACTTCGGCTACTTTTATCGCTGTAGGGGTAGACAAAAGAACAACATAAGGACCTCTCCACTTGGGCCCTAACGGTACATTATTCCACTCTTTAATCCACACTTGGTCTCCTGGGTGGTAACTATGAACTGGGGGATAAATATTCACAGGTAATCTATCTTGTACCCATTTCTGTACCTCCTCCATAGTCTTACCCAACTCTACAACCTGCTGCCGGGTAATTCCTTCTCCCAACTGACTCAAATCCCCCCTTAAGTTACCAAGTACGGGAGGTGGTCGCCCATACATGATTTCAAAAGGAGATAGGCCCATCCTTCTGGTAGGTGTACTGCGGATTCGCAATAGAGCTATGGGTAAGAGAACGTTCCACTTAAGTTGGGTTTCCTGACACATTTTAGCCAACTGATTCTTAATAGTTCTATTCATTCTCTCTACCTTACCAGAACTCTGGGGTCTATATGCCGTATGAAGCCTCCACTTTATACCAAGCATATGAGTCAGTTGTTGTAGGCACTGATGAACAAAAGCTGGACCATTGTCCGATCCTATAGAGCAGGGTAGTCCATATCGGGGTATTATTTCTCGTAGCAGGAATCTCACAACTTCTCCTGCTTTCTCCGTACGAGTAGGACATGCTTCTACCCAGCCTGAATAGGTGCACACAACTACCAGTAGGTAGCGGTGTCCACCAGATTTAGGCATTACTGTATAGTCAATTTGTAAATCGGACATGGGGAGTCCCCCCATAAACTGGACTCCTGGTGGCTTTACTGGTCCTTGCCTTGCATTATTTTTAGCACACGTTACACATCTTCGTACAATGGCCTGAGTCAAGTTGGACAATCTTGGTATATAGAAATGGTTTCTGAGAGATTCTTCGGTACTTTCTCTCCCAGAATGTGTCCCGTTGTGATAGTTTTGGACAATTTCTACCGCTAGTGATGCTGGAATGACTATTCTTCCATCTTCTAACTGATACCATCTGTTCTCCAAATATTTTCCAGGTTCAGTTTTTAACCACTCCTCTTCTTGAGCTGTATAAACTGGAGTCCATTGAGACAGTGGAGTTGGTATAAGAGCAGCTATATGCTCCACATACTCCTGTCTTCCCGATTCAGCGGCACGCTTAGCTGCACTATCTGCCATCCGATTTCCTTTGGTTACATCACTATCTCCTCTCAGATGCGCTCGACAATGTATAATACCGACTTCTTTCGGCTCCCACACTGCTTCCAGTAGTTGTAGGATTTCAGCTGCGTACTTGATTTCTTTGCCTTCTGAATTCAATAGTCCTCTTTCTTTATACAAAGCTCCGTGGGCATGAGTGGTTAAAAACGCATACTTGGAGTCCGTGTAGATGTTCACTCTTAAACCTTCAGCCAATTGTAACGCTCGTGTCAGTGCTATCAATTCTGCCTTTTGTGCTGATGTTCCTTTTGCCAGTGGTCGAGCTTCTATCACCTTGTCTATCGTTGTTACTGCATATCCTGCATAGCGGATCCCTTCTTTCAAATAACTACTGCCGTCGGTGTAATATTGAACATCGGGGTTCTGGATGGGAAAATCACGAAGATCTGGTCTACTTGAAAATACTTCATCCATCACTTCCAAACAATCATGTTGACTTTCAGTAGGTTGTGGCAAAAGGGTAGCTGGATTTAAGGTATTTACAGTCTCTAAATGCACTCTTGGGTTTTCACACAACATTGCTTGATACTTGGTCATACGGCTGTTACTAAACCAATGATTTCCTTTGTAATCCAACAACGTCTGTACTGCATGTGGAACTCGTACATAAAGTTCTTGACCCAGAGTGAGTTTATCGGCTTCAGCTACTAGCAGGGCGGCTGCAGCTACGGCTCTTAGACAAGGTGGAAGTCCGCTGGCCACTGCATCCAGTTGCTTAGACATGTAGGCAACAGGTCTTTGCCATGATCCCAAGTACTGTGCCAATACTCCCACAGCCATTCTTCTTTGCTCATGTACATACAGGTAGAATGGTCGTGTGTGATCAGGTAGACCTAATGCTGGGGCACTCATCAAAGCCTTCTTCACATCTTCAAATGCCGTTTGCTGTTCTTGAGTCCATAAGAAGGGGTCGTGCTCTGTACCTTTGATAGCTGCATACAGAGGTTTTGCCAGTATCGCGTAGCTGGGAATCCATATCCTACAGAAGCCTGCTGCCCCCAAGAATTCTCGCACTTGTCTTCTATTCTTGGGTATCGGTATTTGGCACACAGCTTCTTTTCTCTCTGGCCCCATAATTCTTTGACCTTCAGAGATATGGAATCCCAGATATTTGACAGTTGGCAAACACAACTGAGCCTTCTTTCTAGACACCTTGTATCCTGCCTTCCAGAGAATGTGTAGTAGATCGTGCGTTGCTTGCTGACATATTTCCTTTGTAACTGCTGCTATCAACAAGTCATCTACATATTGTAACAATACACACTCTCCTGGGATGGACTCGAAATCTAATAGATCTTGACTTAGAGCTGAACCAAATAGGGTAGGTGAATTTTTAAACCCTTGGGGCAGTCTTGTCCAGGTCATTTGGCGTTTTGAGCCCGTCACAGCGTTTTCCCATTGGAAAGCGAAGATACATTGGCTTTCTGCGGCAATTCGGAGGCAAAAGAAGGCATCTTTGAGGTCTAAGACTGTAAAATAAGTAGCCCCGCCCGGAATTAAAGCAAGCAGGTTATATGGATTGGGTACAACTGGATGTATGCTAACAACCGCATCATTGACTGCTCTCAAGTCCTGCACAGGTCGATACTCATCTGTACCGGGCTTTTGAACAGGCAGCAATGGGGTGTTCCAGGGGGATGTACAGAATTTTAGGATACCATACCGTATGAACTTATCCAGATAAGATTGGATGTTCTTCTTAGCCTTCTGCGGGATGTGATATTGTCTTAGGCTCACTGGATAAACCCCAAGTTTTAGTTCGATTTTAATAGGTGGAATATTGCGGGCCAGTCCTGGTGGGTTGTTCTCTGCCCAAACTCCTGGTATGTTGAATAAGGATTCATCACTCCTAGGGTTTTGGATAGTCAACGCTGTATAAAGTCGCCACTCTTCTTCCTTTGGTACGGATAATGTCATAATACCTGAAGGTCCATTAAACTTTAAGGATGTTGTTCCATTTGGTAGGAACGTAATCTGCGCTTGTAATTTGGATAGCATATCACGTCCCAGCAATTGGACTGGACATTCAGGCATGTAAAGGAATTGATGTTTTACTACGTGGCCTCCCAATGTACAGAGTCGACTTTTAAGAACCGGTTTTGCATCACTTCTTCCAGTTGCTCCTATTACAGTAATAGTTCTTCCAGATGGAGGAGCAACTAGGTTAGTCACCACCGAATGTTCAGCACCAGTGTCGATCATGAACGCACTCCTTTTTCCCCCTATTGATACATCGACCATAGGCTCCGCTCGACCAAGGGGGATGGAGCCCGGTCGGTATCAATAGTCCTCCATGACCGTGTCAGCCAATTCTACAAAGTCCCTACCTTCTCTATCGCGGGACCTTTGCGCTGCTGGATAGTACCTGTCTTCCCTTACACTTCCTCTGTTCCCATTACTTCCTCTATTACCATTGCTCCCTCCGGGGCCTCCTCTACCTCTCGCTCTGCCTCTAAAGTTTCCGTAACCTGCCCTGGGTAGGTCTCTCTCGTACTGCTCTCTTTGCGGACACTCGTTTCTCCAATGCCCTTCTTCCTTGCAATACGCGCACTGATTCCTACTCAAAGGCTCCCTATTCCATCTACTATCGCCTCTATCTGTTCCCCGTCTATCTACGCCTGCGATTGCTACCGCTAGCATATCTGCCTTTCTACGCATCTTGCGCTCTTCCTCTTTCTTTGTCTCTGTTTCCCTGTTCATGTACACTTTATTCGCTACCTCCATTAGTTGAGTGATAGACATTCCTGCAAACCCTTCTAACTTCTGCAGCTTGCGCTTAATGTCTCCGTAAGCTTGGCTGACAAAGGCGGAGTTTACCATTCGGGAATTATCAGCGTCTTCCGGATTAAAGGGGGTATACAAGCGGTATGCCTCCAATAATCGGTCATAAAAGACACTGGGCGCTTCATCACTTTTCTGAATCACCTCAACTGTCTTCGACATATTAATAGCTTTCTTCCCTCCGGCTTTCATGCCAGCAATTATAGCGTCTCTATAGGCTTTTAGTTGAACCATATCTGCGCCATTAACATTCCAGTCGGGATCGGTGTTAGGGTAATGTGTTGCGGCCCATGCTGCTGGATAGGCTTGGTTTAAAGCACGGGCTTCATCCTCTAGCGCTTTAATGGCCGCTTGGTCAATCCTTGTCCTTTCCTCATTATTGAACAATGTCATTAATAACTGCTGGCAATCAGCCCATGTCGGATTATGTGTCTGAACTATCGAGGTGAACAGATCGGTCATAGCTTGTGGTTTCTCAGTGTACGAGGAGTTGTGGGTCTTCCAATTCAAGAGATCGGTAGTTGTGAACGGGACATATACGAAGACTGGGTCAGCATATGCCATTTGACCTGCGGCATCGAGATAGGCTGACCCAGGATTCAGACGAAGAGGCATCTGGTAATGTTTGAGTTGTTGGGTACCGGTCAGTTGTCGGGTTAGTATAGGGCTACGTGGAGGGGCGTCAGTTATGGGTTCCAGTCGGGGGGTAATAAAGCATGAGGATGTGGGAGCTTGATTTTGGGAAAAGTCGGTGAATAGAACACTCCGATCCGAGCTAGAAGAAGCTTGACCGGAAGTTTGAAGTGGCGCCAAATCAGGATATTCAGATCTAACGGGGGTTGGTTCTGGTTCCGGAAGGGGAGGTTTAATACGAGGGGGGGTGGATTCTGCACTGGAGGAGGAAGCAGAAGTGGATGGGGGCAATGGGGGAAGGGGTGTAGAACTTCCTGTACTCGTACCATTTCCTCCTAAAGGGAAGTAAGGGGGCGGCAAAGGGATCTCGGACTCAGGGGGCGTGTCCAAAATGGGCCTAACCATAGTCCTAGTGGACAAACAAGTCCTGGCCACCATGAGGCGACATTGCTCCTCGTGGCATATCTGAATCCATCTTGGCGAGTCGTTTACGGCCTGTCTCCAACAATCAATATATGGAAACTGTCCGTAAAGTTCAGGCCTACCTGATACAGCCACGTGTACACGCTGTACCAGAGTTGGATCCAAACTGCCACGTGGCGGCCATGCCGCAACCAAAGTAGGCCACTCCCTAGTACACAAAGTGACCAAACGTACAGGAGACATTTTAACCCCAAAATCACATGTTTTAAATCCCTTTTTAAAATTCTTTACCATACAACCTAAGGGATCCAAAATCGTTGACTCCGACGCGCCCATACTTATCAATGGAACGTCGTTGACAACGAATACTATGCACGCGTTCTATTCAACAGTCACACCCGTTTCCTCTGGCAACAGCACCACGTGGTACAGTTACCAAGTGAAACGTACACAATAACACAATAAACACTCAGGGAATTCCCGTACACACACAGCTGTTACACCAGTCACTAAATAATCAATATTATGCCCTTTGGCGAAACTATACAGTCACCCACGCTATAATTCTCTATATATGAATTACCCGTCTATAACACACCCCAGTAACATCGTCTTTTACAAATAGCGGTTACAGTACGGTTAGCATAGGTCAAAGCACAATTTAAGGTCACAATACAATTATTAGTGGTTATGGTGTTAAACATGCAATAGACGACAATGATTAGTACTTATATACAGTGTCAGTAAATATACAGGGTTATGGTACCGTGCACTATGATACAGCAACACACTATTAACACTCTCGCTAGACGGCTGAGTTCGCGCTATCTAACAAGATATACACTTTACTAACAATCTTTAACACATATACAATCCCAACTAAACTATTGGCCAGTACCTTGAATGGACTACCTAAAACTATCTACACCTGTTTTGGTTAGCCACACTGCCCAAGCACCACATATAGCGAACTAGAGGGCAGAATTTACAACAGAACCCTCTTAGTCTATTTACTCTATCAAAAATCTAGTGGGTTCCAAATTTACACGCCTTCCCACTTAGCCAAGATAGGTTGAGATCTAGCGAACCGAATTTACACAGGCGCCGCTTAGTCTCCCGGTCCCTCCGACCTAGCGAACAAAATATACACCCTAGAACGCTAGTCTAGACAAGACACCGGTGTCCGGCTAGGGCTATTTACACAGGACCCCGCCTGACTCCAAACCAAATCAAACGGTCTTACTAAAGAGCGTTCGATTGAGCGGTGCGCCTTCGCTCCTTCCCTCCGACAGAGGGGGCAGATTCCATACACAGATTTAAACCCCTTTTGGGCCTACCGCACAATCGGTATACCCCTAGTGGGTCCGCCGTCTAAAACAGCGGTCGTCTTACCTCCTCGTTCCTGAACCTGAGTTCACACTCATCGACGGGGACACCCCAGCACTTCTTACGTAGAGGCTGATGATCTCCTGGTCAACAGACCAGTGGCGCCGAGACGAAGGGAGGTCCACGCAGAAGTTCATGGGTGCAGCCGTAGAGAACGTGGGCAAAGATAGACCGTCTCATGCCTCTGCCTCTCAGCTACCGTTGAACGATGAGCTTCCCGGCCAATGCACCAAATGATACCGGAGAAACTGACAGAAGCCAAGCACAGAGAGATGGACACAGGTTTCTTCAGGAAGGAAGAGATTCTTTATTGGATCACCGATCGGGACTCAGAGGGACTAATGTCACCAAAATACAGCAAGTTCTGAGCCCCGGACAATAGTACAGGCTCCTTATATAGGCACATAACTCCTCCCATATTAAGCTCCACCCGCACATTCTCTTGACCAATCAATACAAATAAGAATTAACTTCCTGCTTGACCGCATGGCCTGTCCAGCACAATGGAGGAGGGGAATACTACATCCTGTATTCTTGCACATGCTCCGTACACTACTGATCGTATCTTGCCTCGTGCAACCAACTGATCGATACGTCAGCATATGCACGTACACATGCCACGTGGTAATCTCGGCCTACTAAATTTATTTTTACCGAGATTCCACCACAATTGCTGTAACAATAAAGAAAAAATGAGCTGAGTTAGAAAAATGACTAAATTGCAAAACTTTTCCAGCTTGGGTATTTCAGTATTTTCTGGCATTTTGGCTCTGGACTGCCCTTATGGGTGGGAACTGTCAGATATACAACGGTATAGGTACACTTTGTAACGGCATAAGTGAGCAAAAGTTATTTTGTGACCTGAGCAGCGATTTACCGAAGGGCAAGCTATTGATTTTCTCTAACCTCTTGTCCATTCTCAGAGTTCTTACATTCTCTGTTTTGTGAACAGAGCCTAGAATACACCCAGTATTCCAACTTTGCTTTACAATTTTTTTCTTTACAAATTAACATTAAATGAATAAAAAAATAAAAGGCTCATGAACCCCCTTTTTTTTGCTAAATATTACTGCATGAAAGACGAAATTAAATAAATAATTATTGTTCCTATAAATGTAACTTTTACATTATATTTTTAGAATGTTTAATCGCACATGGATCTGTAAACTAATGCTAAGTAGTGTTTTGCGATGTATTTTCTTTTCTATAATTTGGAAGTCATGCACAAAAAAGAAGTGTAAGCAGAGACAGAATAGGGAATGCTATAACATTAGGGATTTTCGGATTTATGTCAAGGTTTTTGGCCGCTTGCTGTTATTAGCTTGGTTGTGTACTGTGCTAAATTATTCAGCATGTTTTCAAATGTGTCAGTGAAGTGCAGTGACAGATATTAGCCTCACATCATTAGATGCATATCCTGTGACTGTACTTGTGTTTTTACATGTGCGTAGCTTATGTTTTACAGTTTAATTAACTCAGAGCATGTGATTTCTCATAGTCTGTGACATTTCTTTCCAGATTTCAACTTCTGCAGTCTATGTATCTACATTACAGCCAGGAATGGTCCCTATAATTTGGCCACAGGCAGTCTTCTCTAATGCTCTTAATGGACTGCCTATTTAAAAATGGACATGTTTAGAATACAACAGTTCATGCACATTAATCTGTATCAAGGCTCTGCTTGTTGTGAGTACTTGCATTAGTGTAGGAGCCAAATTTAGTTCATAATATTCCAAATACTTTAGAACATTATCAATAGGAAAGTACTTGAGTTCCTTATTATCCTTATGGTTCCCGAACCCCTTAGTGTGGTGCAGGGGGATTTATTTTCTCGGCATGCTGTACTATCTTTTAGATTAAGTAGATCATGTAGACAAGATCGGTATCTTGTGCATGTTCTATTTAGTGGGCCCGGTGTACTACAGTATACCAGGCACATGATTTAGAAGAATTGTTTCCAAAAAATTGTTAAAGCATGTCCAGAGGATAACTATCTTGTGGGCATGATCTATTAAATAGTGGTAAAAATTTTATATTTGTGGTCATTCCCTAAAAGTAAGAATTCAAAGTGAGATAAAGTGGTCTGGGTGCCTTAAGGTCATAGTAGCCAAAATGGAACAAGTCCCTATGTCAGCAATGCTTCCTGTTTGGCTATTTTAGTATTACATTTGAAATACACTTTGAATTACTTTGAATTCTCACTTTTGTGAATAGCCCTGTTAGTCTATTATTCTATATTTTGTATAAAAATTGTTTGTAATGCAGGCCATACAGTCACAGGCAGCCCTGTCTGATAGTAAAGTAAAGCAAGTTACATTATGTATTGTGATTGAGTGGTACAGATTCAGGCATAAACATTATTTAATATCAAACCTAATTCAATCATTCACATAGAAGTGTATGCAAATTAACTTGTAGGAAAAATGTACTATACTGCTTAAGGCTATGTTTAAACATAATTATGATTATATTCATTATTGATGAAAGGTTTGCTTCAAACAACGTTATAGCTTTTGGACCAGGTGCTGTCCATATGTGATGTTTGTTAGATTCTATACGTCTTTCGACAGAAATTCACAAAGTCTTACAAAAGGAAAAAAGCCGTAGGAAATCCGCTTCAGTATATATAAAAGAGCAAATAAACTTTGTAGAAGCAACATTTATTTTTAAGAACTCCAGGAAAAATCAACTCACACAAAAGGCAAGACAATGTATGTAATACGAAATAGTGCAAAACAAAAAGTAGTAACATATGCATTATGGTAGTTGCATGTTTTCCCCCAATATAGAATAATCACTTACACCTTAGTTGCCCTCCTTCCTATTTTTATTTTGCAGTTTACGGTGTAAAGAAAGCTTTTCTTTTTTTACCAGAGATCTGTAAAATGTGTGTGGACGTATTTATATGTGCAGTGCTTCTACAAGCATAAGTGAAAAATCATTAACAAATGAATGAAACTCTCTTGTGCAAATTACAGGAAGCAACGACTTTATAACTTCAATATGTTGGAGATTAGTAAGCATGCGTGCCTGTGATATCGTAAACAAGCGTCATCATTAATCTGCCCAACTGGTGCTCAACCTAACTTGCCACCTTCTTCAGTTTCACGTAAAGCAATCACAGCAGCAGGCAACTTAGGTTGAGCAGCAGCTGGTCAGTTAACATTAGAATCTGACCTTCAATATCTGCACAGCCAGGTAAAAAAAGTTAAACAGCCTTTAAAAAAATGTTTTTTTTAAATTCTCAGACAATATGGGTCGATATCTCATTGTTGTTTGCCTAATTAACGACATTAAGTATACCTTGGTTATAAAAATATCTCCCAAATAATACCCTGACTTGTTTATTGAAAAATATTCTCAACAAAAGGGTGGAAGTCAAAGAGGGTATATGTATAATTGCTGGTGATTTTAATTAAATTCTAGACCCAAATATGGATAAAAAAAAATGCCAAATGATTATACCGAACAAATTATTTATTAAACAAGCCAAAATCCTGAATAATATACTTTATCATTATAATTTGTTCGATGTATGGAGACTAAACCACCCATTTGACAGGGATTATACTCATTTATCCAAAGTCCACATTTGGTTTCAATAAAATGCAAGGCTTAAAATATCGTCCCTATATCATAAGTTATACAATCTGTCTTAGAGAAGTAAGATACTCCCCACAAAAGAAATCATATCCAAAGTAACTCTAGTTAAAAACCGAATCAAACAACGTGTGTTGGGCCAAACAGCAAAAATATTTTGAACATTACAATTTAATTATTATTATAAGAGTAACAATGCAGACAAATTACTGACAAAAGAATTAAGAAAGGAGCATACAAAAAATCGAGTATTTAAATTTATAGAGGAAAGTAATAGTTACACAAACTCTCTAGATATGCTTTAACTCTTACTACTCTAAATTATATAACTTGACCTCTCGTGTAAATTAAGAACAAGTTGATAAGTATTTGAAAAGGCTTTCTATTCCTATTCTGTCAGAGAACCAGAAAGATGTTTTAAATCAACCCAATACTACCGAAGAGATACAAATGGTAATAGCCCAACTGGAAAAATATAAGACCCCTGGTCCTGATGGATTTACTAATCAATTCTACAAATTAAATAGTCATAAATTTATCAAAGCTCTGGCTGTTATATTTAATAACACTATCAAAATGGAAGAATTCCCAGTCGAAATGACCAGAGCTAACATAATACCAATTCTGAAAGAGGAAAAGTCCCCCACCGAAGTCAGAAACTATCACCCTATATCACTAATAAATGTAGATGTTAAAGTGTTTGCTTCAATCCTATCTAACAGACTTAAAGGTATAATAGAGGAATTAATACATCAGGACCAGGTTGGTTTTGTCCCAGGTAGAAACTCCGCCTTTAATGTTTGAAGAATAGTGGATATTCTCGATTTCGCTAAAAAGAGACACCTCCCCCTCCTGACTGTCACTGGATGCTGAGAAAGCCTCTGAAAGAGTCGGGTGGGATTTCATGGAGGCTACATTGAGGAAGTATGGTATTACAAGTTTCTTTTTAAAAGCTATTAAAAGCTGTTTTGTCCCAGGTAGAAACTCCACCTTTAATGTTTGAAGAATAGTGGATATTCTCGATTTCACTAAAAAGAGAAGCCTCCCCCTCCTGACTCTGTCACTGGATGCTGAGAAAGCCTCTGAAAGAGTCGGGTGGGATTTCATGGAGGCTACATTGAGGAAGTATGGTATTACAGGTTTCTTTTTAAAAGCTATTTTGTCTATGTATAAAAATCCTTCGGCCCGTACTATAGGACCTAATATAACTGCAGACTGGTTTAAACTCACCAATGGCACAAGACATGGGTGTCCTCTTTCCTTTTTCCTTTTTCCTTTTTATTTTAATTATAGAACCCCTGGCTGCAAATATTAGAGAATGCCCTGAGATTAAGGGACTATCAGTCAACCATAAAGTAGCCAAGATTAATCTCTACACTGATGACATCCTGGTGACTATGACAGACCCCGTAAATTCTCTACAAGCGCTTATGAAAGAAATTGAGGACTTTAGTCACGTCTCAAATTTTTTATTAAATATGTCTAAATCTACTATGTTGTCACTAAATGTTGATACACTAGATATCAGAGGAATTCAATCTCAATTTCATTTCATTTGGGCAAAAAAGAGTTTTGATATTTGAAGCTAGGGGTTTTATAATCAACACTTAAAAGTAAAGGGGAAAGAGGACACCCCTGTCTCGTGTCATTGGCGAGTTTAAACCAGTCTGCAGTGATATTAGGTCCTAAAGTATGGGCCAAGGGATTTTTATACATAGATAAAGTAGCTTTTAAAAAGCTCATGTTATGAGATCCTCTTCCGACACTAGAGACCTCCTATCTAATTTGATTAACTATGAGCGCATTGAGAGGCCTATTTCTGGAAAACTATAGATATAATTGGTTAAATTGGTTAAATTTTTCCACCTTTTGTCCTGCTAGCAATATAAAAATGGGATAAGGATCTAAGTTGCAAAATAGATAAAGATAGATGGTATGGGGCCCTTTACCAAGTTACAAAAACTATACATTGTTTAAATGACAAAGAAACATTTTATAAATTGTCTAACAGGTGGTATTATGTTCCAGAAAGATTGCATATAATCTATGCCACATATTCTGAGATATGCTGGCGATATGCTGGCGATGTATCCATTAGTGGGTACATATGTATATGGAGCTGTATAGGGATCCAGAACATGTGGATTTGGTTATTTGCCTTTCTGGAAAATATGGGTATTACAAATCTCCATAAAACCCCAAAGGTGTCTCTACTCAATCTAGATTGGCCCAAAATTAGGAAAATTAATTTAATACCTAACTATTCACTGTTTTAATTCTGGTAAAGTACTAATTTCCCGCTTCTGGAAAGATAATCAAGATATTTCTTGGGTACACGTCAAAAACAAATTATAACGCAACTGTCTATGGAGAAGAATTATACACGAATAACTTCTCCCTTTGCAAAAAAAAATAAGGCAGATAGACAATTGTATAAGCAATCTCAAACAATTGCCCTTGTGCAAACAACCAAAATTAGTTCTTTATTCTATATGCTGTATTCGAAAAATACTTATAACAAAATAGATTGTTTGAACTGCCGGTCATTTTTTTGTTTTTTCACTACTGTCTGTATTCGATATTTGTTATAATGCACACTAAATTGAAGAAACTCCAGCTGAAGAAAAGGTGCATTATATGTAGATGTCTGGTCTTTGAAATATTTTAGTTTTTTGTGTAATCAAAAAAAGAGAATTTTTTTTTAATAAAGAATATTTATAAAACATAATGTTAAACAGTATACATAGTTTCTTTTTTTTTTAAAACAAACATTGTTTCATTAAATGTAATAAACTTTTTTTTTTTTTTTTTTAAATGTGGTGTGACAATTTCCCTTTAATGTAGTGCTTTTGGTGCAAAGACCCTGCCACAAATGTAAGCATTGCAGTTTGCGAGAAATGGTAATCTTTACGTCGGTCCCTACATACCCGTAGAGACATCTGGTATTGCGCATTTTTGTGATTGCATTTCACAGAGAAGCACTGAATTTATTTATTAAGTTCATTAAAATAATCAGTTGAGTGGATTTACAGACAGAGCAGCTGCAGAGCTGAGATGGAGACAGTGCTAGATAGAAAATATATAAAAGTGAGTTTAGCCTTTTTTTGTGTAAAAGTGATTGTTCGATTATGTTAACGTGCATTAAAGCACTCTAACATAACACAAACAAATATAGTTTTTTATAACATCAGAGTCTTACTCTAAGTAACTTGAAAACTAGTGCTCCTCTCAATGGGATATGCCGTTAATCTCTAGCAGAAATTAGTAAATAAGAGACAGGGACACAAGACCTATTTGCACAACAACCTGCAGAAGATACGTAGGTTGTTATTGTACTTCGAATGTCTCTTCAATCACACGTTAAGTATCAATAATCCTACATACATTAAAATGTGAGGTGCTAGGTAATACATACGACTTGGTTTATAAATACAGCTGATGTGTAATTATTATTATTATTGCCATTTATGTAGCGCCAACAGATTCCGTAGCGCTTTACAATATTATAAGAGGGAAGGATTTAACTATAAATAGGACAATTAAGAAAACTTACAGGAGCGATAGGTTGAAGAGGACCCTGCTCAAGCGAGCTTACAGTCTATATGAGGTGGGGTATAAAACACATGAGGACAGGAAATAGCAATCAAATAAGGTGGGAGTGAAGCAGAGCTGGAGGAGAGAGTAGAGTGCTGCCCTTTAAGAGAGAGCAAGAGACAGGTATGTGAGGTAGAGGTTACTTTGGCAGGCCATAAGCTTTCCTAAAAAGATGGGTTTTAAGGCACTTCTTAAACGATTGAAGACTAGGGGCGAGTCTGATGGCAGTAGGCAGGCTATTACATTCGAAGGGTGCCGCCCGCAAGAAGTCCTGCAAGTGTGAGTTGGCCGTGCGGGTGCCAGCAGCGGTCATGGGCAGAGCAGAGAGACCGAGAAGGGGCGTACCTATGCATCTGTGAAAAGATATAAGAGGGGCTAGAATTATTCAGTGCTTTATAGGTATGGGTTAGCACTTTGAATTGACTCCTATAGGATACAGGAAGCCAATGTAAGGACTGACAGAGGAGTGAGGTATGAGAGGACCGACTAGAGAGGAAAATAAGTCTGGTGGCAGCTTACAGTATGTGTGGTGAAGGCTGTTTAACACACTGCAGAACCTAGTTTTAAAAGTAATAACCCAGGCTTCTGTCAGCCTTTACTTCACTTTAACATTATAAATACAAATTACATCTCCTGCAATGTACATTGAGATGTAATCCACCACAGCTCTGGGAACATTTATATAAACAGTTTTAACAGAAGCTAACAGAGAGAGCAGTGTCCATATGAAATTAGTATATGGTGTCTTGAATGAATTTTTGCCATTAATCAAAACAGCAATAGGTCCACTGTGTAGGCATTAATATTGCCAAACCTTTCTTACAGATTTATATTAAAATACTGCACCGTTCTTACTGGGTGATATTTTTTGGTTTCCAAATACTTATCAGTTTAATTCCCAGTGAAGTTGCAATACTAGAAAATCACTATAATTCTTGATTTTTACAGGGTAATTTAGTAAAATGCAAACTGCACAGGATTGAAAAGGAATTTAAACGTTTTGTCCACATAGCAGATCTACAGTTTTATTTTAAAACATGCTGCTGTGGAAGCAATTGTAATACTCTAGCAAGTTGGAAATGTTCCCAATTTCCCACCCTCTCCCTGAAGACTTTTGGTGTCTTGAGTCTTACTGTGTCACTATCTCGGTTAAGATGTCCTTGTCTCTCTGCTCAAGCAGAGTCTCCAATCACTCTTGTGAACCTGCGTCAGGTGAGTGTCCATTCTTTGTCATTTTGACAAGAATGGATTAAAAAGGGTTTACTGATGGAGGCACTGCTGATAATTGTCACTTTAAAAATCTGTATTTTTATGTTTACACGCACAAACATTGTAGAGAAGCTTGCTAGTGAATAATAATTGAATGTTATTACCCAAAAGGCTTTGCCATAAGAAAATGAACTTGCAGAGTGACCATAGTCCGTGGAGACCATTTCTCCAATGGGGTTTATAAAGGATCAAGACTGATTTATAAGGAGTAGGAAATATACCCTGGGCATGCTAGGAACCAATAAGGATGCTGAGGAAAGAACCTGAAAAGTATGTTTGTTGATGCATACAACAATAGTCATCACAAGTCCATGAGATGTTCTCCTTGCTTTCTCCTATGTAGTGTGAAGTGAGACTACCTTACATATTTAATGTAGTGTTGCCTCTGATGAGATGACTTGTTATTCACACGGCCAGTATGTCCCAATTCTAAAGAGATCTCTTCTGAAGTCGTATGACCTTCCAGAGACCTTCCTGAATTAATGAGAACAACAAGAGGCATTATGACAATAAAGTCAAATATAGGGACATTGAACCAGGAGTCAAATTACTTCTTAGAAACTAAGAAATCCCTGTTAAGCATCCAGTTTCCAAGATTAAGGTTCTGAAGGTCCAATCAAGGCTTCACACAGAAAACACTTGTTGCAGGTTTCCCAACTAGAGGACTTAGCCCTGATATGAATCCTCTCCTTAAGCCTAATTCTTTTTGTTGTGAAGAAGAACAAAGTGGGATATCAAAGAATACATGCAGGGTTTTTTTGGAGTGTTTGTACAAATGTATTTTTGTTACATTTGTTTGTTACAAGAGTTTTAATCATAGTCCTTGTACGGTTATATTACATCTGTCCATTATATATTGTACGAATGAAAAATTACAAATAAACAAGAATATAAATAAAATGAGACAGAACAGGTAAGCCCATTTTTGTACATATTTTGCACATCTGAGATGGGCAGCAGTGAAACAGAAACTAAGTGGCCAAATAAGCTATCTGTAGCTGAGGGATTAAGATGTTGAGAATCTCAGATTTAGAATACTTCATTTTGAGATTGATGCCTGAGCCATATAAGGAGAATTTATCCAGAATAAATAATAATAAACAATAGATAGAATAGATGGGCACCATCTTTGTAACTGTGCAGTTAAAATGTCTGTAAAAACCCCTTAAGGTAAAACAGCACCCATAATCTCCTGCCACAATAATAACTTCATTGAGATAAAGTTCTTGTCTGGAGTGTTGCTTTAACATCTAATCTGCACATCTATTATTTTGGCCTGGATTTGTTTCTTTTTTTATTTCTTTTAAAATTTTATTTATTTTTATTTGCAGTGGGTGGAGTAATTTTAAGGAAAATTGTTAACAACAAAATGAAAGAAAAAAGAAAGTTAAATTACTTTCAACACCTCACTGTGCTTTATTGTGTTCTTCTTTGTTCCTTTGTATCTAATTCAGTTAGTAACACTATGTACAATTTGTCATTTCTCTAATAAGAATTTTTGAAACTAAAAATTAAAAACATCAACTTTTATAATGTATAGGTAACTTATACGGTGTTATATGATGCAATACAACACAGAGGGGATATGATAACATTAATCAAATATATTTGGAGCCAGTACAAACCATTATCTGGAAATCTATTCATAAACAGGGCTATACATAGTACACGAGGTCACACATTTAGGCTGGAAGAAAGGAGATTTCATCTAAGGCAAAGAAAAGGTTTTTTTTACAGTAAGAGCAATACGGATATGGAATTCTCTGCCTGAAGAGGGGGTTTTGTCAGAGTCCATACAGATGTTTAAACTGCAATTGGATAAATACTTCCAAAAACATAACATACAGGGGCATAATTTCTAATTAGTGGGGTAATAGATGTTTGATCCAAGGAGATATCTGACTGCCATTTTGGGGTCAAGAAGAAATGTTTTCCTAGTTTGTTGCTAAATTGGAAGAGCTTCAGACTGGGTTTTTTGGATCAACAGTAAAAACATAAGTGAGGAGGGCTGAACTTGATGGCCGCAAGTCTCTTTTCAGCTATGTAACTATGTAACTATGTAACTATGTAATATCATTTTGATGGATGTGCCTTTTATGTCCCATATATTTTCTAATTCTTCTGAAGACTGCTGCAATTAACTCAATAAACATGCTTGGGTTATCAGCACATAGTTAGGCATCAGGAACCCTTTTTAGATTGTCTTACATAGGTGGAGTGCATCTACCTAAGCATTTGTTAAAATACTTTGCTTTTGTATGTATTTAAATTGTCTGCTTAGTGACACACACACACACACACACACACACACATATATATATATATATATACATATACATATATATATATATATATATAAAATTAATAATATTAATAAAACAACAATTCTGCTTTTGAGTAGTGAACTTTGTACATAATTTATAACAGCAGAATACATGTATAGTTTAGTACAGAATGAATAGGTGCAGTAGATGGCAGTGCTAGACTAGATCACAATGTCAGGTGCTATTTCAGCCAACAACCTGCTCTTTTACGATTTTTACTTTTGTAGATGTGCTTTTAACTAATAGTAGGTGAAAGCCTGTGATTGATGTGGCTATTCTACCCTAAAACATGTTACAAAATTGCTGGATAAACAGTCCTCTAGGGTACCTTAGATGCCAATGCTTTCAAGAGGATACATAACACACTGTGATACAATTAGTGACATTTGTCTTTAATTTGAGAAACATGGATATTGGATAATGTTTCCTGTCAGAGAACAGAGTAATAAGCTGGTTTTAATATGAATATTCATAGAAAACCTTATGGAGATATTCATCTATGTAATAATGAGTCATTTTCCAGCTGGCATCATTGACACAAGTCAGTATTCAACCTTGGAGACATTCACGCAGGTAGTGAATGGTTTTAATTCTAGATTTTTATGTGATTATATGTAAAAGTGCAGTCGGGTGGCGTGACTATAACGTGGCAAGTATTGTGTGGCATGGCTGTAAGTCGCTGTTTTTGTGCCGCATGTGTGGGAGTCAATTAATCTTGTAATACATAAGAGAAGAATTATGGGCAGTCAAGCCGTGGACAACAATTGTGAAAAGAGTTCATTAAAATCAACAACTAATAAAATAATGTCATTCTTGAATGATTTGCTATTGTTAGGCATTATAAATGCGTTCTGCTTAGGTTAGCTAATACAATGCCTCAGGTTAATTGTTAGGCCAGGATCCAAGTTTAAACTCAAGCAAAACTAACATAGCTGTGCTACTGTTTGTCAAGCAATTAGCCCCATAATGCCATATCCTACTTAAAGAGGCACTACCTCTAACCTCAATAATCAGTGTTTTTTTTGTTTTTTTTAGTTTGTATTAATCTCTTAGGGAGGAAGGCCACTAAACACATAATAGTGTTTAGGGATTTATTACTTTGTAATTTATTCATACCATTATTTGCTTCTAGGACCAGTTACTTCAGTTTCCCCTGAGCACAGCACAAAATGGTTCCTGATCACACATAGTTGGCCAAAGTCCAGCAAACATATTTACGGATTTCAAAGGGTAATAAAAGGGGAAGGGTACGACTGCTGGGGATTCTCCATTTTACTTATGAGAGAGGCATGAATGGTAGTTATTTTCAGGAAATAGAGCTGAGGAAAGTGGTACTTAGACATGACAGACAAAAATAATTTGTACAAAGCTATTTCTAAAGTTCTGGAGCCATTAAACGCTTACATATTTTTTATTATTATTATATATGTGAATTGGTTAGGTTATTACATTACATATATGTTAAAGCTGCTATTCTTTTTATTTTTTTCACAACTCTGCACTATAGAGTTGCTCCTATAAGGGAAGCAAGCATTTAAAAGTTTAGTGACACTTTAAAGCCATGTTATCACCATGTATATATATTTACTTATTGATATGTTAGAATGCGTTTCATTGGCTAAATATAAATTGTAATTTTGAGGTATAAAATGTGCATGTATTTTTACAGCACTGTTTCAGTTAGTTTCATTATGTAACCAAGACAGTAACCGTAGGGCAAATACAGTCACTTGGGGGACTGAAAAAAGGTGTCTGGGTCTGTTTATAAGGATATCAATCAAAAGAAAATCTGGCTGGGTGGTAGTAGTCTTTCATAACAAATATATACTCCCTAGGGAGCATATGTTAAATTAGCAGTTTTCTATTAGCACAAAGCTAGCAATATTTGGGGAGATATATACTTAAATAAGCCACCTAGCCTCTTATATTTATATTCAATTTCTCACAAAAAAAATTATATTAATGTATTTCTCCTATACTATAATGTAATTATAATATAATGTAATTATTTTAAACGCTCAATGGATAAGATAACCAGCTCCTTTAAACTATGTGTTGTTTTCTCATCTTTCTTAAATGAACACTATAGCATTAGAAAAATAAACCTGTATTCCTAACACTTAATGTTCCCTGGTCCTGGTTGTATTAAGGTCCCAACCATATGCATTAAAATAAAAATAAAAAACGTTTTATTCATAAACGTTTTTCTCGAGTTTTTTCTCAACTCCCCGTCTCTCGGAACATTATGGAGGAGGCATGACAGCCGCTGAGGGTGGACTTAAAGGAACACTATAGTCACCTAAATGACTTTAGCTAAATAAAGCAGTTTTAGTGTATAGATCATTCTCCTGCAATTTCACTGCTCAATTCACTGTCATTTAGGAGTTAAATCACTTTGTTTCTGTTTATGCAGCCCTAGCCACACCTCCCCTGGCTATGATTGACAGAGCCTGCATGAAAACAAAACTGGTTTCACTTTCAAACAGATGTAAATTACCTTAAATAATTGTATTTCAATCTCTAAATTGAACTTTAATCACATACAGGAGGCTCTTGCAGGGTCTAGAAAGCTAGTAACATAGCAGGGTATAAGAAAATCTTAATTAAACAGAACTTGCAATAAAGAAAGCCCAAATGGGGCTCTCTTTACAGGAAGTGTTTATGGAAGGCTGTGCAAGTCACATGCAGGGAGGTGTGATTAGGGTTCATAAACAAGGGGATTTAACTCCTAAATGGCAGAGGATTGAGCAGTGAGGCTGCAGGGGCAGGTTCTATACACCAAAACTGCTTCATTAATCTAAAGTTGTTCAGGTGACTATAGTGTCCCTTTAACCCTGCAATGTAAACATGGCAGTTTTTAAATAAGGGTCAATGAACCCAGACCACTTCATTGAGATGAAGTTGTCTCAGGGACTACAGTATCCTTTTAAACAGTAAAACATATTTTAAAAAGCTACACCATCATAGCTGAGGGAATCTTATCTCCTTCATCTGCACCGACTAGATTTATCTCTCTGGACCCATACTCACTGTTCACTAAATATAGAGAAATGGTGAACTCGCAAAGTTTTGTGTGACGATATTCCCATTTGACCATTATGGACTACTTCTTGCACGCTGGTGTTCATCTCACTATAACTCACTGTTTAATAAATAAACTCCCTAAGTCAGTTCCCCAGCTGGAACCAGAAGAGCATGCTCACCTCTGCGCCAGGCTCTGTCATTCTGCCAGTCATGTTTAAATTAGTTGAAGTCTCTCACCTCCTTTTATTTGCAGCTCAATGTCTCTTCTTTTTTTCATGCAAGGCCAGTGGTACTCCTGCTTGGCTCAGTATATGGTTTCTTAGTGTGTAGAGTTGACGTATATCCCCTAAAGTGTCACTCTGACCATTGTAATTGTTTTACATGTGTACACGTCAATGTCAGCTTGCATGGTGTTCTGGATTTTGATTGTTTAATGTCAGTTTAATGTGTTCTGGATTTTGATTTATTCAATGTCAGTTTTCCACTAATTAAAGAGAAATTCCTATTTTCACAAAACGCTTTTTTTTCAGGAATATTATTACATTATTGTAATTAAATGCTTCCCATAAAGCAACATTGAGGCCAAATGTCCATTCCAAAGTTTTTTTTTATAAAGATGGGTGTTTTTTTTAAATATTATTAGTTCACGTGTTATTGTTGCATATTCATTTTTATTTGTACATTAAAGTGGTGACTTGCTTTATAAAGCTGTTGTTGACTAAAATTCTTATCAGCTCAGCCAATCACTGGATAAGGTTGACTGTAGTTATATTCCACAGTTTATTTTAGCATGAGATGTATATTTAAACTCCTACCAACCTCAGCCAAAAGCTGAGCTTAATAGGAGTTATAATTATAAGAGGCAGGCAACTTCTTGTACTCAATTTGATGGGACATACATTCCGAACAGAGTGGCTTATGGTTTGTTTGTTTTTTGTGGGTTTTTTTTACCTGCCCTGATAAGTCCACTGGGCTGGCCAACCTGCTACGCATCAGTATAGAGCGTCTGAGATGATCTTGCACTATGAGCAGGAAGAATGAGTTTAATGATGTGCTTGCTGGGCCCATTTCCCTGTTGTCTCTGTATACTGGACACCAAAGAGCAAACCTGGAATGGTAAGTTCAGGAGCTCCAAACTGACAATGTCACACTTCATTCAGTACTATTGGGTGGTCTGCATAACATATTTGAATCACTATCAAAAATTCATCAATAACTAAATACTATCTTGCAATGCTAAATCCAGCCACATATTTAATGCAATTTGAAACATAGTTTTTTAATTGTGATGCAATCTTGGAAATAGTGACCAAACCAAATGGGTAATAGAAAATTTGGCCAGAACAGAACGTCATGGGCAGAAAATCCCCAAAATTCAAAGTGCCCACTAGCCAAGACATCGGAGAGATGACGCTCACACCAGGCCGCATGGCACAATATGAAGCTGTATGACGACGGGTCATCATTCTCGATGAAGGAAATTCCAATAGCCATGTGAGAAAGTGCTTCTTTCAGCTCGACACATAGGTTTAGGTCTACCCCTACTTAAAGCCATGCTGGCTGAACTGCACACAATATTGCAGCAGATATCTCACATTTTAAAGATGCCATTGATGAAGCCACCACACAAATTGCACTATTGGAGGTAATAACTAGTGTCCAGGACTCCAGATTGGCCCTATTACCTCGTAAGCAAACCAAAATGGTGAAATAAGACGCAAGTTCCGATTGCCGAAGCCGGCGACTGCCCCAACGAATGCTACTTCAGACCTTATCGGCCGCTTTCAAACCATTAAAGATAAGGCTTTATTTCTCCCAGCAGTTTAGGGGAAAACCACCGTTCAGTTCGAGGGCTCTCCGCTATTAATTTTCCCAGACATCATGAAAAATCACTAACCTCTAACGCCATAGTGTCCTGCTACCTATTAACCCCTTAAGGACACAACTTCTGGAATAAAAGGGAATCATGACGGAATATTTCCATCATGTGTCCTTAAGGGGTTCAGATTAGTCCCCACTCCTGTGTGAGATAAAAAGCAAGTTTTACTTACTTTTACTTTATGTCTGTACTTCTCTACATTCTGTCGCCCTTCCTCAACACAGGGAAGCTTCAGGAGGCTAGAGCGTATGTACGGCAAATTTCCTACGCCGAGAATCAAATGCTCTCTATGAGTCGGTTCTCATAAGGGAAGCTCCTCGAGTTGCTGTTAGGAATAAGACCACTAGAATTAGTGTTAATCCTTTAATGATAACATTGGCATTTCTACTAAATGCCAGTGTTTTAGATTGCAAGGACAAAACTAAAGCATCACTGTACCAAACATTACATGGCGATGAACTGGACTGGGTCTCTTTAGAGGTCCTTTAATAATTAGTTTGTTTTTAAATCTGTATTGTCATGAAGAGCAGAGTGCGTTACAATATCTTTTCTTGATTTCTTTTTACATGCATGTTATTTCATCCTGTTGCTTGTTGTAGTGATTATGAATATAGTTATGGTTCTTTATGGATGTAGTCCCCATCACCCAAAGCCAATACACCCAGCTTTTGACAACACGTGAGGAAGTTCCATTGTCCTCATTATGCATTCAACATATTTGTACTTTTAAGCTGGGTTCATTAATGCCAAATTCATAACAACCCCTTTCTGCAGTGCCAAACTGATACAGGTTGCATTGAATCCTTCAATCTTTCCTTTCACCATTGCCTCCACATTTGGTGATTATGGTGCTTGGAGTATCCCTTTACAATACATATATGCACACATTATATTGAATATAAGTAGGGATATGATTATTACAGTATTCTAATCTACTAATCAAAATGTGCAGCTCACGTTTTCACCAATTTATGAGCCTTTGAATCCTCAGGGTAAATCCTCAGGCTTTGTCAGGTTGGCCTGGGATCTGGCTGGGTGAACATACATTTTCTAGACTTGCCACTAATTCCATATTGATTTCAGCAATGTTTTTTGACTGAGCTATTGTAAGATGATTTGGAGATCACTGCTGTGTAACTTTGGATAAGGTTTTCTTACTACCGTCCTTTGTAAATAAATATCCTACTTACAACATAATGCTGTTTCTTCTCTGGTATATGCACAGCTGTAAGGAATTTTGAGCTTTGCACTATGGCCAAAACATTAACTTTTGGTCAAATCAGACCAGAAAACTTTTAACCACATACTTGCTATGTTTGCCACATGCCTTTAAGCAGTAGTACAATCACACATTTACAGTGTTGAGCTCCGTTCACAAAACTGTGACTGGAGTTGTCATTAGGTTCATGACATGTGCATACACTGCTCAGTGGCCAAAATACCAGGGGTGACCTTAATGGCCCCTCACATATGAATGAATTTTGATTATATTCAGAGTATTACATGAACCAATATTTACAAACTTGTTACCTGCTGTATTAATCCCAGGCCAGGATGCCATTATCAGCCCTCATCCCACTGCATTAAAACCTTACACCCACAGCATAATCCACTCCAAATATGGTGTATCAAAATAGGACTGTCATAACATATGTAATTTAAGGTGATATTTCTCTCTCAGTATTACAGGGAACTAACAGAAATGATGGCAACATTAGATCTAGGGCATTTCAGGACTTCACTTGGGCTCTTGCCCCTGTTAGCGTCCTCCCAACCCTCAGCAATGGATACTCTAAGTATGAAAATAACTGTAGCTTAATGAAGTGGTTTTGGTGTATAGGATATGTCCCTGCAGTCTCAATGCTCAATTCTCTGCTGTTTAATAGTTAAATCACTTCATTTGTGACTGCCAAAGTGAACGGTCACAAAGATCTGGTGCTCCAACATTGTGCATTGCAAACACTTCTTTACAAGCTTTTAGACCCTATAATTACAAGTCCTGAGGGTCTCCCTAATCAGCACCACTAATATGTGACGCAAGTCCAAAAAGCAAAAACCTAGGACTCACAATCGGAGATATGTGGAGACAGGCTCATGAGGCGACTGGGCCCAAGATGGCCGCCTCCTCCGGGGGCTCCTCAGATATTTCTGACGACTTCTCAAATGAGGCAGTGGAAGAGAGCTTACCTGTATTGCCACTGCAGTCAAAGACCCTGATGGGTACCAACTCCTCACCGGTGACCACGTCGGTGTTATGTGAGCTCCTGGCAGATCTTCAGAGAATTATCCAGGCTGATGTTGCCACGCTCCATTGAGTCTACAGGGCCTGCCTTGTCGGCTCGGAACGCTAGAGAGTGCCTCAGAGAAAGGCGCACAGCAGATAGAATCATTCCAACAAGCTGTACAAGAACTACAACAGCAAAACCTAATATATGAACTCCGATTTGTGGCCAATGAAGATACCAGACGCCGGAAAAACCTAAATGTAAGGTACCAGAGGCAGAGCTTTTTCATCTCTCCAGGTTTACTGGTGGCCCTCCTACTGCCACGGCAGGCTAAGGCAGTGATGCTGGATGGCCTCGTTCGTGTCCCTTAGCCACACAGGGCCACAACTAATGACCCTAGAGATTTGGTGATACAATTCCAGAGTGGGTCTGACAAGGCCGCGGTTCTGACAGCTCTGAGAGGGAACTATCCATATCAGTTTAAGAGATGTCACTCACATTTTATGCGGGTCTGTCAGGTAGCACGTTGGCCTGGTGAAGGTCCCTCAAACCACTAACCTTGCTCCTCCAAAAGCATCAAGTTCGATACAGCTGGTGCCCGGCTCGCATACTTCTGGTCCTCCGCGGTGAAACCACGCATCAAATCCAAAACCTGCAGGAATCTGATGCTATACTACATAGCCTGGGATTCTCTTGGCCAAGCTGAAAGACCTGGGGCTCCGAAACCACCGCATACTTGGGACTCAGTGCGGATTAACCCCTTTGTTCCTCAACAGTCCCAGGATGTTCATGTTTAAGCTTAGAATAATGCAACCTTGCTTTCTCCTATGACCGACTGGTATCATTAACACATTACCAGGCCTTCCCCCCCCCACCACACCCCTGGGTCTTGAGGCACTCCATCTCATACTGACAACTAAAATAGTACACTCAAGGCACCCAAGACACTCAAGGCACCCATACCACTTCTTCCCATTGGAGTGGTCTGGGTGCCAACTCCCACTACCCTTAACCCTGCAAGTGTAATTATTGCAGTTTTCATAAACCGCAATATTTACATTGCAGGGTTAAGTCCTCCTCTAGTGGCTGTCTACTAAAAGTGTTTTCAGCGACGCTGGATGTCCTCATGCTATGTGAGGACCTCCAGCATTGCTGAAATCCCCATAGGAAAGCATTGTATAATGCCGCGCATGTGCATTAAGGTCTCCCCCGCCTGCTGACTTCGGCGGTAGAAGAGAGTAGGCGGAGCCTGACCCAGCTCCGAGGGACATCGGCACTGGACTCCGGTAAGTCACTGAATGGGTTTTAACCCCTTCAGCAACTTGGGATGGGGGGTGGGAGGGAGAGGGGCACTGCGGGAACCTGCAGTGCCAGGAAAACAAATATGTTTTCCTGACATTGGAGAATCCCTTTAATTTGTGCAGCCCTGCCACACTTTTACTGGTTGATTTAACTCCTAAAATTGAGCAGTGAGACTGCAGGGGCATTATCTATACAACAAAACTGCTTAGATTGTAAGTGTAATAAGCAGTTCTACTCATTAAATATGTTGAGTGGAACTGTTGCTTAAGTTCTGAAAAGTAGTTTATGGAATACATCCATAAAGATTAGAATAAGAGGCTCCTAAATGGTAGAGCCTTTTTCATAGTCTGGACACAGTTCACTGCTTTTTGTTGCTTGCATGTAGACTAGCAGTAGCTATTTTATTGCTTTTTTTGTTTTTTGTTTTCATTTTTAATGTATTCAAATTCGTGATCACTTCCAGCTCCAGGAACCATTTTAAGGAAAGCTTTGAGCATAAAATGTTTGATTGAAATGATAATAGATCGAAAGACTATTTTAGCTTTAGCATCCATTTCATATACTTTCCAGCTCAGGCTAAATCCCATTTTGTTCAACTTAGACAACTAGACAACCCTAGAAATTCTCAATATTGTTCTCTCTCAACTCTCAAGTATATGACATGTAAGCCTAACTCAAAGTTTAGCTTCATGGTAGATGGATTTAACTTTAGTAATCTGTAGGTTTCTGGGTAGGGGCTCTGTGCCATCATGGCATTGTACCAGTGGAAAAGGGAAAGAGTGGCAAGGGACCTCTACACTTTTGAATGGACCAGATGTTGGTTTAAACAACGCACATCATTCAGATATTTTTTTTCCATGGCTTCAGCTGCAAATGAATACCTTATTATAAATCATAACTTGTCAAGTGTTATATTACTAGTTACATGTTTTTTGTTTTTTTTTATCCTTTTAACGTCTGTCTCTATTTATGTTGAGTTGGGAGATTCATCTCAATGATTACAAGTTCTTCAGTTCTGATTTCATGGCTCACTATAACATATTGCTTACACCAAATAAATAGCATCCATTTATTTATTTAAAAAATAAAATATTTTATTTAAATATAAGAAAGTTATAACAAGGTTTTTTTTTGTTTTGATTTAATTTTTTAATTTGTAATAAACCACAATTGTTTAACTTAACATTATTTATTTGTTGTCAGGATTGGAATGGGGAGCATTCCCCATTGATGAATTGCAGCATTATCAGTTCTGGGGACCCTCAACATTCTCAAGATACTAAAGGTTTAAGTACTGCTCCATCTTCTTTGGAATTGAAATGCCCATCCAATAAAATGACTGATGAGATTGCAGCTTCTTATTGGCCAGGGACTTGGCAGTCAGAGCAGAAAGGAAATACTGGAAAAACTGTAAGTACAAAAGGTGCCCCTCATCTGAAGTAAAGTCCATTGTACAATATCGAATGAAGAGGTCTCTCAGACCTGCTTAAAGTGGCACTGTCACACCAAACGTACCTTTCTCCTATTGTTTCCGCTTCTCTTCTTCTCTCAGAATCTGTTCCTTTCTTCCTTTCTGATCTCATTTTCTTTAAAAATAAACATCTGGAGGGCCAAAGGTTGCCTGCCCATCTTAAAGTGGCACTGTCATGCCAAACTTACCTTTCTCCTATTATTTTCTCTTTCTCTCTCAAAATCTGTCCTTTTTTAAAATTTCTGATCTAGTTTTTGTAAAACCTAAGACAATGTAGGGACTACTTTGTCTTATGCATTTTTCCTATGCTTGACTTTCTTTGACCAAAGGAGGGGCTTAAGTCAGTTCAATTTCTTGTGTCAAGGAGAAGGGTGAGCACTTTCTCTGGCATAGAGCGGACTTAAACTCCTCCTTGGGTCAAAGAAAGTCAAACGTAGGAAAAATAAATAAGACTAAGTAGTCCCTACATTGTCTTAGGTTTTACGAAAACTAGATCAGAAATTTCAAAAAGGAAAGATGCTGAGAGAGAAAGAGAAAACAATAGGAGAAAGGTATGTTTGGCATGACAGTGCCACTTTAAGATGGGCAGGCAACTTTGGCCCTCCAGGTGTTTTCCCTTGATGCTTTGCCAGCAGTATGGCTGTAAAATAATTATGGGAGATTCAATCCACAACATCTGGAGTGCCAAAGGTTGCCTACCGCTGTTTCCCTGTTTTAGGAGTACACTTTTGGTCTTGGCATGCCCCTGGTTGCATACTAATTTAAATCATTTAAAAAAAATTAATGTGGACTTTCAATCTTGTTTGAAAAAAACATGATTTTTTTTCTAAACAATTAGAAATTATATTGTTTATCTATTGTTTTTAATGTACTATCTATAGAACAGATTTTTTTTTACAGACTTTAAAAAAGTTTTTGACAGAAACATTTTTTCTTTTCTGTGAATCACATAACTAGCTCTGTGATATCAAGTTAATATGTGTTATCTTTTCTTCTTACTTTTGACCTGAATGATGAATATATTTTACGGGGCTTTGATAAGAGTTTCAAAGGTACCTAGCTTAAAATGATAAATCAAATGTGTAGCACAATGCAAATACAGAAGCAACTTTTCTCTATTGTTGAAGGGTGAACTCTACACCCGGATCTCGCTCCCAACTAGTTAAGTAGGAGAGATTTGGTGGCAATTACACCTTTGCCGTGAGGACGTACCTTAATGATAAAGGATTTGCTGTACAGTGAGACCCCAGACATAGGTTCTGGAAAGGAGTTAGAGAAGTAAGATTGTCTTTATCAACGTTTATGTAAGCAGTATATTTTGATAAGAAATTACGTGAATTGTTCCCAGGGCCGGTGCAAGGATTTTTGCAGCCCTAGGCAAAAGTAAAGTTTGCCGCCGCCCCCCCCCCCCATGTGACATCACAATGCCCCGCCCATATGATCTGTCATGTTAACTAACGCCAGTGCTGCAGTGCCGCCGTGTTTACATTAAAAGACCTGCAGGGACAGGCTATAGACACCAGAACCACTACATTAAGCTGCAGTGGTTCTGGGGACTATAGTGTTTCTTTAATGTGAGTTAAATTGGAGATTAGTGCCATGAATAATATACTAGATTGCCTACTTACAACCAGATGAGGATGATGATGGGCTCTAGCTGCAGTCTGGCACCACTGGTCTGGTTTAGAACAGGCTCTCTGGAGGCTGTTTGTAACTGTGGTCACAAAAATCAATGTTTTTGGGGGCCCTTTACACAGCTCAGGGTCCACCTTCATGTTCCACCAATGAGTTTGTTCACAGGGGGTGGAGTGTGTAGGGGATGTCCTGATATGTGTGTAAGGAATGCATTGTGTGAATCTGTGTTTGTATGTGTAAGGGCTGCAAGGTGTGTTTCTGTGTATGTACGGGATGCAGTGTGTGCGTCTGTAAGGGGTACATTGAGTGTGTGTAAGGAATGCATTGTGTGTTTCTGTGTGTGTGTAAGGGTTGCATGATTGTGTGTGAGATGGATGTCAATCTCTTTCTCCCCCCTCTCTCCTTTGTCACTCTCTTTCTCCCCCCTCCCTCCCTCCCTACTCTCTCTCTCCCCCCTCCCCTTCTCCCCCCTCCCTTGTCACTCTCTTTCTCCCCCCTCCCTCCATTGTCACTCTCTTTCTCCCCCTCCCCACTCTCTTTCTCCCCCCTCCCTCCCTTGTCACTATCTTTCTCCCCCTCCCCCCCTTGTCACTCTCTTTCTCCCCCTCCCCACTCTCTTTCTCCCCCTCCCCTATTGTAGCGTGGCCGAGCTCTGTATGGTCCACGGGTTCAGGGAGCTTTTGTTTCCTGTACCCGGCCAGACTAACAGGAAGTGCACACTCAGTGTGCACTTCCTGTTAGTCCGGCCGGGTACAGGAGACAGATGCTCCCTGTACCCGCGGACCATACAGCGCTCGGCCACGCTACAGTGAGGGAGTGACAAGAGGGAGCGCTGAGCACTTCCCTCCTGTCAGCCCCTCTCCTCATGCTGCGCCCGGGCGGTGCGCCCTCATGGACGCACCAGCCCGGGCAAAGCTGCAGCTGCCTGAGGCTCTCTACAGAGTGCTCGGGCGGCTGCAGCATGAGGGGGGCCGGCGCTCCTGGCCTAACAGGTAGCGCCAGACCTGATTGTTCCCTACCGTGTGGAGCACATTCCTATTGTAGAGAGGGAAACTGCTTATAGGATTACGTCAACCCTTTTTAATAAAATGAGTATTTTAATACAGAATGCCCTATTGGTTATTAGTGATTAGTCCTCCTTCTCTTTAAAACAAAGTATACAGTTACTTCTCTGTAAAATGAAGTATACAGTTACCTGGCATCCATTGTCCCATTTGACGTCACAGTCTTCCTCTTTGTGGTCCACTTTAATGGTTCTCATAGCATGCACATGGGGTGGAGGGATGACGTTGGGGTGCACAGAGGGATGCAGGTGAAACCCCCCACCCCCAAAAAATAGAGCACTCTAGGAGACTGCGTGGACAGCAGGGAGGGCTCAGTTGAGAAAGGAAGGGAAAGGAGATCAAGAGTTCCCTGCAGGAGTGCTGCCTGCAAATGGGAAAGCTGACCATGTCTGTCTCCAGCGTGCTGTGACAGATTATTTTATGTACAGAATTGACATTAGGCAGCCTGGAACATTAGTGTTCAAATGTAGATATCTCTGAATGTGCTTCTTTTTAAGCATTAAAACTGCACATACAGATTCCTACCACCATGATCAGTTCAAAATGCAGAAGTGGTCATAGTGGCTGGAGTAACCCTTTAATGGAGGTGGGGTTGATTAATTGGGAAATTATTCCAACTCCAACCAATAGGGTAAGACCGGTAGTGTAAAGCCTAAGAGTGGGAAATGGGGCCTGGGCAAAGGAAGTCAAGGAAGCCGAGCCACCAAATATTCCATGTAGGACATGAGAAAACCCTGCACTGAAAATAGGTCTTCGAATAGTGGATGCCAATGTAAGGGTGTCTATAACAGCTTCTAAAACTTTCAGGGCTTTTTAATGCACGCTTGTCTTCTGAAAATTTCGCTGCAAAAAAATAATTACATTTTGACATTAAACATTTATCAAATGACAAATATAGGGGGCCACATCACAGTTATGGAGTAGTTGCAAGCATATAGCTATGACTGGATTGTCTTAGCAAATCTGGAAATATAATTAAAATTAGACTTGTGCGTGTGCAAAAACAAAATATGGAATTCGGCTTTCATCCATGTTGTGTTTTGCTTTGGATGAATTTCGGCCATAGAATCCTTTTTGGAAGGACAATTCTGATGCACCAAAATATGTGTTGATTAGCGTACTGCTAAATATATATATTTTTGCGCCATATTGTTCATAGATGAAGTGAGAAGTAACCAATAGAGGGAAAAAAGAGGTGTAGTAAAAAAAACAAATATATTTTTATAAACTTTATTAAATATATAAATATAGATTGTTTTATTGCTTGAGAGACACTGGGGATTTGGATGAAAAATTTGATTTCTAGCCATGTGTGAAGCAACAGTGCAAAAAGTGTGGCATCGGAACACTACACAAATTGATGGACCAGATGTTGGTTGAAATACCTGTATTAAGTCTTTTTGCCAACACTTCAGCTATACAGAAGTTTTCTATTATAGATCACAGTCATTAGGTGGTTTTATGCCATTCCTTTGACTTTTGATTCTTAATGGTTTTAGGCTAGTTTTGGTATGATTGGAGGTTGTCCACTTGTCAATTTCTGGTGTAGTGTCTCATACTGAATGTATTAGTCCTGGAGATGTCATGGCTCGTCTTAATATTTTTGAATATATTTTCAAACTATGTGATATTTTTGCATCCACTTTTCAAATGATTTTTATTTATTTTTTGTGTAAAAAAAAAAATGTAATATAAAAAATATATATATTTATTTATTTTTATTTATTATTGGTATTTATAAAGCACCACCATATTCCGCAGAGCTGTACAATTCTGAAAAAGACAATACAATAAGAACAGACCGATACAACAGGTAGAGGGCCCTGCCCGTGAGCTTACAATCTAAAGGTTAGCTGGGGAGATGAGACAAAAAGTAACAGAGTAAGTTGTATGTGATGGCAGAGAGTGTTAATGGTATAACTGTAGCAGCTGATAGCATGTGAAGGTAATAAGGAGGTGATTGGCTGTGGTTTCAAACAGCTGAAAGAACATGCTAAATAGGTAGAAGGAACCAGGGTAGGCGGGAGGAGGGGCAGGTGGGTGTGTTGAGCTAAGTAAAATTAAATGGGCTTGTTGCAAGGATGGATGGATGTGAGATTGGCCCTTTAGGCTACAGTCTTCAAATTATAGGGGCTTGTTGCAGGGATGGATGGATGTGAGACTGGCCCTTTAAGCTGCAGTCTTCAAATTAAATGTGCTTGTTGCAGGGATGGATGGATTTCAGATTGGCCTTTTATGATAAATAAAGAAATGTGTCAGTATATAAAAATTATCAAATTATTAAATCATTTTAAAAGTTTATCCAAAAATAATAAATCATTTTAAAAGGTTATCCAAAATTATAACATTTTCGACATTATTTGCTACATTGAGCATAGGCATACTTTTTACCTAATCTTTTAAGCACGTGCTAAGAACTTACAACCAAAAAGGAAACCTGTGTTTTAAAAGGACATGCTGAGTACAAAATCAACTACATTAGGATGTTTTGGTAAATATACCCTGTACCTAAATTCTGACAAATGTAATCATCACCCTTTATCAAAAATATACATTTTTAACTAAGGATGCCTCTAGTGGCTGTCAATGAATCAGCCAGTCGCTGGAGACACTTTCTCATGAACACTTTCAATCATTGAAAGCCTTCACATTTGGCATTACAATGCTTCTTATAAGCTTTGGATTCAGTGCCTGTCTCAGAAGCATTCAATGGGCTGTGTAGTGATCGCCATGTATATCAGATTCACAATGCTTCTCTTTTAGAAGTATTGAATGGAGATTACCTGGACTGACAATCTCATCAAAGCAGGAGCAGTTGCCCAGGGAGACTGTCCTGTGCTATATTTCTAGTAAGATTACCACCATTATTTTATTTTTTTTTATCTTAAAAAGGGACGAGGCATGTATTTTAAGTAAGAATCACTATAGCTTTAAAAATAAATATGTTTGTATTTTCTGAACATTATATATCATTCATTGGCATTTCTACTCTTTTTCAAAAAATACAAAGAAAAAAAAAAAAAACACACAAAAAAACCTATCCAGTAATCTATGGTACAATAATCAAAATAAATGGCAGGGTCTTATAGAACTAAAAAAACAGTGACGTATGTAACTTCCTTTGAAAGCAGACTCTGTCTTTGAAGTGCACATTTATAACACGTATGACACATTTATATGTATGACAGTAACATTCCATAAAGATGTTTTTCTAAAGGAGAACTGCATCTATGACAACTGTCTTAACCAATTGCATTGTTCCGTTGATGAATACTGGGCATGGTGTGCCTTCCTTGGTAAAATACAAGTATCTCTGAGGTTAGGCAGAGCAGCACATTCTGTTTTAAATATTATACTACATACATAAAGCATTCCAGCATTAACAAAGTTAAGGAAACGTTGTATACAGCTGCCAGCCATAGCACTGCTGCTTATGGAATTCATTGTGTTTGACCAGAAGGTTATGTTTTCCATTAATTGCTACAGTTTCCAAATACTTTGACTTTCTCAATATGTCATACGCACTCATGTTCAAAGGGGGCGGAAGCCATCAAAATCCTCATTACTTCTTTTGATGCTAAGTGAAGACTAGGCAGCCAGCTACATAATCCTGGTTGCTGTAGGAAGTGTAATGCTTTTTTTGTGGGACTTATTAAGTAAATGATTGCAGCTTTCCAATACATTAGGATATAAAAGTAATAAAAGTTACATAGCTTCTGTTTCTTTCTGCCAACTTTCCTTATTGAACTGCTAACAGGCAAAAGGCACGGGTGGATCCAATGTTATAAACCAAAAACCAAGAAATGTGCCTGACCCGATCGACCCACTCTTGGGACGGTGACACAAGCAGACATGTCATACTATGCTGCCGGCATCCCAAGCTCGTTTGTATTGAGCAAGACAATTATCTTTCATAAACCACTTCACTCATGCTGTAAATAATTATTGCTTTGTGCTTTGTCATATTCTGGAGTGTCACAAACTTGGGATCATTTGAGAATATATATATATATATATGAAACAAGGGGCTGCACTCACTTTAACATGCATAAATGGGGTGCTACTGGGGACCAATTAATACAATACACAAGATCCAGTGCACTCACCTATCCACTAAACAGCAACTTCAAAGTTCATAAAAAAAAATTGTTTTTTTAAAATACCCAATCTAAGCAAAAATAATGGGGATTTAGTTACATTATATGATCATACAATGCATAAGCCTGCCACAACATCAATGTACCCCATCTTTGGCAGGTCCTACTCTAACAGCCTAATAGCTGCTCTTATGAGATTAATCCACTTATATACAGTGCCCTACATTAATATTGGCTCCGTTGGTAAATATGAGCAAAAAAGACTGAAAAAAGTGTCTTTATTGTTTAACATTTTGATCTTTTGTTCAAAAAATAAACAAAACTCCTCTGCTCTCATGGATATCAAACAACTGCAAGCGCAACACATGTTTATACAAAAAAAGTAAAAATAATTGTGAGATATTATTTTTTTTTCTCATATGTATTGATAGAGGTGCCAGTATGGCACAATTATTGCCACCTCTATGAATTCATATGAGAAAATATATTTGAAAAACATTTCCAGTGATATTTTACATTTTTGTCAGTACACCTTGGTGACTAGTAACAGGAAATTGTTAAGCCTGTCCCTTCAGGACTTCCTGTCCTGATTACAAAATGGAAGGGAGACCTGGTGGTTTGAAGAAATAAATCTGATTTTGACAATCAAATATGTAATGATTAAAATCCTGAAATTGATCAATTAACCTATTTATATTTTTGTTAAAATATTGTTTTATATACTGGGCTGTAATATGCACAATATTATTGGTAGCAGTTTTAATGTGATGTATCATGGAGCCAAGAGTGTATTATTGTTGGTCAAACATTCGAGTTGCTAGGGATTTTCTGCTGATTCTACAGCCAGAAAAGTAATATTGAATTTTGAGGGGAACGGATCTTCCTTTGTTTGTAGAAAGCTATTAAGTAAATTTGTCAATTTCTGAAAGAGGGTTAAAAACTGGGTCTGAATAATGCTGTCCTTTTAATCTGGAGCCAGGTGGCATTTATAAGAGCTGCCAAGCCTGGATGTGTCCATAGATTATTCAATAATGTGCTCTTGAAGGCCTGAGACAGCAACAGTATTGATCCTGCATTGCTGTGCACCAAACAGAATGCGTACCTCTTCCAAACCGCACACAAATGTCCCTGGGGGGTTCGCAAAGCCATTTTCTGGAACTGCTAGAAAAAGCAGTCAGCGGGAAAGAGTCGGAACTTGGTCTTTCTTTACAATTAGTGGTTGCTTCAGGGTTTGGCATGCCAATGTTATGCATAAGGAAGTTTTTCCTTGTGGCTGTTATTTATAATTGCTTTTAAACTTTGTCTCTTTGAAACAGTTGTTCATTACCTTAAGGTAGCACTGCAAATTCTGCTACTGATCTCTAAATAAAAAAAATAAAAATAATAATAATAATAATAATAATAATAATAAAAATAAACAGGTGGTGCCACCCCATCAGTCGCTTAAATTGCCAATATTACATTGATCTGTTATACAAGTATGACATGTTATGTAAAGATATATCACAATAAAGTATGTTTTAAGTATGTGCTCTGTTAAGGGGACACTGTGGGCATTGTAACTGCTTCACTGAAGTGGTTTTAATGATTTAATGCTTAATGAGAATCCCAGGTAGCCCATCCCCTCTGTGCTTCTCTCGTTAATAGGGAAACATTAGCCTGAGCAGTAATGGGTGGCAGTACTTGGTTGAGAATGTCAACTAACTGCTTTCAGCCTATCACAGTCGCCTATTGCTGTTATGAAATGGCATGAATAAGGATGTATGTAATCTCTACTGTCAGTGACCCTCATTAAACTGCTCCAAAATGGTTTAGCATTAAAAGGAGGGACAGTTCTTAGTATTTGATATGTTTTATTTATATTTATTGTTTTTCCTCTAAGAAAAAAATGTAGTTATGCATGTAATCAGGGCTGGATTAACCCTCTCTGCTATTACCAATGGTAAAGGGGTTCCAACAATAGCGCCCCACTCCTGTGTGCTGCCCCGAGGCCATGGCTTTGGCGGCCTTATGGGAAATTCACCCTACGTGTAATCTCTAAAAACTTTTATACCACCAATATCTCTTTTAATAGTTAACCAATACATGAGGATTTAAAATAACTTTCCAAGCATCATAACCACTACAGCATGCTAAAGTGGTTATGGTGCCAGGAGTGCCCTTGTTCCCACCCTCCCATCCTATGTTCATAGTCAGCAATGGCCAGGGCATCTAACAGTGATTGACAAGCAACCAGATGGAGATGCATAGTTCCAGGATAGAGCCAGTATTTTTATACGTTTTCTTTTTCAGTCATCATGAACACATATTTGTTAAATATACGGATAAGTAAAAAAAAATCAGGGGAAGTTAAAATTATGTAAACGTGTACCATTTTCATGTTTCAGGTATCCCTGAATAAAAGAAAAGGTTATCTGTGCTCTCTCCTTAATCCCTATGTATATTTAGACAAATGGAGGTCATTTAGTTGCTCCAATGGCCATTGGAGGGAATGCCCACCTGCCAATGTCAAGGCAGACCCCCCTAAGCGGGTCCTAACACTGACCCTTCAGCCTGCTTCCTTGAGCTTCTGGCAAAGATATCTCCAATGAGTCAGAGAGGGGTGTTTTTTATATACACCCCTATATACTTATTAACCCTTAATAGGGAACACATGGGATGGGCGGCAGCATTGTAACCAGGCTGTGTGATACAAAGTAAATACAAATACAAAAAGAGAAGGCCTGCGCTCACTCCCATCACTAATGGGCCGGCAGCAAGGACTACAATACACATCAGCCCCAATATATAGTAAAAACCAAAGAAAAGAAAAAGTTACCTGCGCTCTCTCCTTAATCCCTATGTATATTTAGACAAATGGAGGTAATTTAGTTGCTCCAATGGCCATTGGAGGGAATGCCCGTCTGCCAACGTCAAGGCAGACCCCCTAAGCGGGTCCTAACACTGAATAACAATATGTGCACATGCAGCTCTCACCCGTATTCATGTGCTAACTAAGCACCCGTGTTTCAAACAGATGTTGGGGGTTACATTTAGGGAAGTTAAAAAAGAGCTTGACAAAAAGAGGTAGAAAATCGTGGAGAAAAAATGGTAGCATGTGAAAAATCTTGATAGAGTAGGAGTAAGTGATCATAGAAAACAGGCATAAATCATGGACAGAACATAGAAATTTGGAGACAGAAGGGGAGAGACACATGAAACTGGAATATATTTGGAAGGATGGGTAGATAATAGAGGGGCTAGAAAAGTAGAACATCTGATGATGAACAGTCAGAAATTAGTATTGTATAATTGGATTTAATGGATTTGAGAGTAGGAATGGCCAATTAGACTGGATCTTACGAACAAGTTAATTAGAATTTAGAATGTGTCTTGTTTTTGGAATGCACAATTCATGGAGATGGTTTATGCCTTATAGGTATACGTGTCATAATTTCAAGAGCAGTCAGATGAATGACAGGACTGAACCAAATGTAACTCTTAAGCAATGTTCGTCGGATGTTGGCGAGACTGTAGCATTTATATTTTTTATTTCAGAGGATGGCATTAATCATTCATTGTTTAGGATACTTATGTGCGAGATGGATCAGAGATCAGTCATTGCATAGCACAGACCTGGGGCTATCAGCCATGACATCCCTGTGTAGTTGCGCCATGACACTTTCAAACCAAGCAGTGTCAGAGATCATTGAAACAAATGGTAATTGGCAGTACTAGGCTAGATAAGCTGGAAATGGCTGTATATATCTGCAATAAAATGAGCAAGAGACCCACAAGGACACTTATTTATTGCTAATTTACATTTGTCCAGATATTTTATTTAGTTTATGTATAAAATGAATGTTGTAATAAGCGTTATAGAATTTACAGCTAACACATTCCACAACACCCAGAGGAGCCCCTAAGACTTTTTCAGTCACAGCTGCATTGACAACTCCTGCCTACCTCTGGTTTAGTTATTATATATTTTAAAATAAAGTGGGTTAAAGGACATTCCAGCCACAGTATTTCAGTGTATCACCACTGTCATCCATACTATGCAATAAGCATGCTTGTTCTTAAACTACCACTTAACTACTAGCCTTCTCACTACCAATTCTTTCTCCGTTGACTACCCCCAAAAAAAATCAGCGCAATATTTATTTGAAATATACACATATGTAGGACAAAACATACATTTTGTACATATTATTCTTAACATTTATGTAGCACCAATATATCTATAATGCCTTATAATTATAGAAAGGGAAGAGGGCCTGCTTACAGCAAACTAACAGTCTATGGTGTAGGCCAAGGGTGCCCGAAAATTAGCTCCCCAGACGTTGTAGAACTACAACTCCCATGATTCTTTGCATGCCTTTAGAATGGAAAAGCATCATGGAAGCTGTAGTTTTAAAACATTTGGGGATCTACCTTTTGGGCACCCCTGATACAGGCAGATATATATTGTTAGATGTTTTGTCTAAGGACAATTATTGGTGAAGTGGTCTAACTAGGATTCAGACCTGGGTTCCCAATTGTACTGCAGTGGTGTTACCACTGCTCTAATTTCGGACATTTTTATTTGTAATTTTTTTCATTCTGCTTTTATAGAAATTTGAGGAGATGAAACATTTTACATATAATATGACATTCTTTATCTTTCCCTCAGGCTCTGTTTAACATGTGGTTAGGAGGGGAAAGGTTATTTACAAAAATAACAACTATTGAGAATTGACCCTAGATTGCAAATGTTAAGCCAAAAAATATCAAACTGGGGGGAAAAAAAATTCCAATATTTCATAAGACATTGTTCTATTGTCGGTCAACATGAAAACTCATACTTCATGTTCTGTGATAAGCATTATTTCAATGAATAAAAAATTGCACCATCAGTAAAATCTAGCAATAGTAGACTTTCCCCTCTATTATTTGTTTCATTCTATTCTTCATTCATAACTAAACAAACCACAAAACAACAGCCCAAACTCGACTGTCGTAAACCAGATGTATTCCCTGTGTAAACAAAGCATTGAAGCAGTTAACAATGATTAAATCAGCTATTTTCAGCAACAGGGAGAAGAAAAACGGCTTAAAATAATTTCCCTGGCATTTTCTACCCTTCAGCGTTTAATATATGCTCATTGCTCTAGAAGAAAAAAAAAAAAAAAACTGTTAGCTAGAGTAAAGTCGCGCCTAGAGAACTGATGTAAACTGAGTTTCCTGAAGTACATTAAAATTTGCCATACTCTTCCCCTGACGATTGAGAGATTTGCATCTGGTAGCAATTCATTCAGGCGGATGGAAGTACACTCCCCTTGGATTGCTGATAAGCGGACACATGACATTTGCAAAGAGCAGTCTGCCCACTCGAGTGCCAGGGCAAACTGCAGTGAAATCCACCCTTCCAATTTCATCAGAAACGAAGGGAATATTGCAAATGACACCACCAAATCAACTGTAAATAGATGATAATTTGATTGACATCTGGAAAGCTGTCACAGACTGAGCAGCCCATAACAGGAGCATTTACCCAGTGCAAAGACAGCTTTCAAGTAAATCACTTTTTGTCCAGTGGGGCCCAGCAGAATATAATTGCATGTCCTTCCCTTCATCGCAAATTCCCCATTACTGTTACCAGCAGTGTCTCATCATTTAAAGGAAAGTTATCTTCCAAAAATGTGCCATTTTCTTGTGTTAACACATCACCTTCCAGATTGTAGCCATCGTTTTTATGGTGATAGAAAACAATCATTTATTTATTTTTTTTGGCATATTTGTTCCCTTTTAAATGAGTTCACTTTATCGCAGCTCAGATTTTCCTCACGCGGGATTCCTGTTTAGAAACGATCTTGCTATTGTGTTACCGTGTTAGTATGTGCTTAATGGAATAATTCTTGAGCCAACACATGAAGCTGAATTGTCTGGTTTTTAGTCTTTGTTTTGTACCTCTGCAGAAGAATCCTGCAGTAACTGGAAGAGATGTTACACAAGCTTACATCTTACACTGCCCCCACAGACTCACCACCATTTTGTAATGTTCTAAGGAATAAGTTAACATTCTATTTATTGAGCATATTATAAATTAGATTTCACGCTGTATCGCTCTCTCTCTCTATACTGTACATATCGAGATATGAACCTAACCGTGTTTATTATTTAAGTGACATGGAACCTTACAGTGCTCTCTCCTTTACATGAAAACATTTTGACATCATGGTCCCATATTTGGACCTTTCTCAAGATTAAAGGGACAGTCCAGGCACCAATACAACTTTAATGCATTTGATAGATTTTTATTTTATCAAATGCTATAAACGTCTGAAATAAAATTCTAATTAAAGTGTCAAATGGCCACTTTAGATGTACCTCGCACAGTTCTAATATCACACCACTACTCTGTGTATGCTTACTCTGCAACAAATCCAATGTACACTTAACAAAGTTATGTAAAGCATGTATCATATTGCCTATGTTACTCTGTATCACTGTACGTTATTTGCCTTAATGCCCCTTCAATTATTAGATTTTTTCCCCCTTATTTTGATTTAAAAAATTGTAATAATTATCTTCAAAACAAAGGAGATAAACCTGCAAACACAAGAAAATAACATAATTTTTTAGCCTTAATTACTTATTAAGTAAATATATATAAAACAAGAAAGTAAATGATAATGGTACCCATATGATTAATTCAGTCTTGTAGTATGACTGATACAACTAGATTCAATTATTAGATGTAATGTTTTATAAAAAAAAAAAAAAAAAAATATTCAAATTTTAATTTGCTGCTGTGACTAGCAAAATAAAATTTAAAAAAAAATGTTTTTATGAAGAATAATTTTTAGTTCTATGTCTTTTATGAGTGATGACATTTCATATTGTGCCTCAAAATCTCTGGCCCTAAGGGATAGCATAGTTTGCCTTTAGCAAAATCCCAAAAAGAGCCTGGCAGAGTATAAAACACGGACATAGGGAATACGTTTTATTTCTGCCATTATACCATTTCTTTCTAACAAGCTGTAACTTGTGCCTCTGGCAACAGGAAACGGGCCAATGAGCATTTCCCTTCCAGACAAGTTTATTATCTGGGCATCATGTAGAGATCCCTGTTGTACAATATGCTAAAAAATGTTGCTAGCCAGTAGGGAACTGTATTCATTAATTTTACGGCTATATACTTACCCAGTAGATAAGGTTGAAAAAGGACATGTCTGTCACGTTTACCTACGTTTCACTCCATTTCATAACCAAACATCCAATCAACCATTCCAATATTTTTTTTTTTTGCTTGCCTCTTGTGAGCAGAAGGGTAAAACACAATTTTTACCGTTTGATAAAAAGGGTAGCTGACTAGGCCAATGATGAGGGCATTGACGTCTAAACCTGGCACGGCAAATCTTTGTAAAATACGCTTTCCATGGCGCTGAGTCACCAAAATAGATGCCTAAGCATCATGGGGAATGTAGTTCACAAAAATCTGCTGTAGGACCAAGATGCATCATCACTGAATTTGTATATCCATTAGCACTTGAACAGCTCAGCCTGTTCTAATGGAATCAGAGGTGAATTTTATTTTTATGTTTGTTATAAAGTTGATATATTTTTACACTGTTTTTTTTGTTAGCTTTATCAGAGGATAAAACAAAGTCCTGCTGGTGTAACAAAAACACACATGACTACTTGAAAAAGGCTGCAAATTTGTTGTTGCATCCAGGGCTGTCTTTAATTTTGATTGGACCCTGGGCAAGCATTTACTTGGGCCCCCTGACTACATATAGACACACACAAATACACTACCTGACACACACACGCAGATACACACTGACCGCATATAGATACTCACAAGAACATACAGATACACGCAGACTACATATAAATACACTGACACACAGATAGACACACACACAGATACACAACCTGACACACATGCAGATACACAGATACAAACAGGCCCGGACTGGCCATCGGGCACACCGGGCAAATGCCCGGTGGGCCGCGATGGCCGTGGGGCCGAGGGGCCAACCCTTGCAGGGCCAGCGCTATCCGAGCGCCGGCCCTGCTGTGTGTATCCAGGGGCCGCTGGGGAGATCAAAGATCTCCCTCACCGGCCCACAGGCACTGTGATGCGGCCGCTTGCTGGGGATGGAGGGAGGGAGAAGAGAGGACCGGCGGAGCTCTAGCCAGCAGCTCCGCCAGGTCCTCTCGCGAGGTCTGCCTCCCAGTCAGAATGGCTCCCCCCCACCCCTCCCAGGCTAAAGGTAAGAAGGGAGGGGGGGGTCATATAACTTTTTTTATATAAAAAAATATATTTAAATTTAAATAACACACACAGCACCCTCAGACACACACTCTTGTGAAGACACCAGAGACAATTTAAAAGCAAACTCAGCGCAAGCATGTTATTAAATTTGCTTGTGCTGCACAGAACAAATTCAGGGCTTTTTTCTAATGCCAAAGCTCTTCAGTGGGGCTCTGCGCGTTGAACTAACATGCTCACTTTGAGAGGGGGCGTGCTTGTCATTAGTGATGACAAAACACACCCTCCCTGGCCCTGCCCCCTTCTAAGGGGGCTGCTCTGATTGAAAAATGCCCAGGCCTAATTTTTTTCCCAGTCCGGCCCTGGATACAAACACTGACATACATGCAGAAACAAAGGTACACACACTGACACATACATATAGATACACCGACACACACACTGACACACATACACACAGATACACAACCTGACACAAATGCAGATATACAGATACAAACACTGACACATACATATACACACTGACCTGACTATATACAGATGCACAAACAAACACAAATACAACATACAGATACAGAGACACATTCTGACAGACGTACTGACAAAGAGACTCACACAGACAGCCATACTGAAACACACATACACAAAGACATACTGAACCACACATACACTGACAGACTCACACACACACAGACATACAGATACACTGACAGACATACTGGCACATATACACACAGACAGACAGACATACTGAAACACACATACACACAGACACTGACAGACATATTGACAAACACAGACATACAGAACCACATGGACACTGACCATGGGCGTAGGAACCCAAAAAAATCTGGGGGGGATAGCATTTTTACTCGCCGGGTATATTTTTATTCCGTAAACTAGGAGTTGTTTATCCCATTGTACAGCGCTACGAAATTTGCAGTCGCTATATAAATGATTAAATAATAACATTAAAGGGTCACTACAAGGAAGGGGTTTTACTTACCCGTATACAGCGCCGGGATCCTCCTGATTAGAACCACCCCTACCCTTCCCATGAATATTAGAACCACCCATACCCCTTCCATGCACAAAAGAACCCCACCTACCCCTTCCACGCATTTTAACCCCCTACCCCTTCCATGCATATTAGTACCCCCCTAACCACTTCCATGCATATTAGTACCCCCTAACCCCTTCCATGCATATTATAACCCACCCTACCTCTTCCATTCATATTAGTACTCCCCTAACCCCTTCCAATAATTTTTCTTTCTCCCCCCTCCCTCCCTGTTCCCCCCTCCCTCCCTGTCCCCCCCTCCCTCCCTGTCCCCCCCCTCCCTGTTTCTCTCCCCCTCCCTCCCTGTTTCTCTCCCCCTCCCTCCCTGTTTCTTTCTCCCCCTCCCTCCCTGTTTCTTTCTCCCCCCCTCCCTCCCTGTTTCTTTCTCCCCCTACTCCCTCCCTGTTTCTTTCTCCCCCCTACTCCCTCCCTGTTTCTTTCTCCCCCCTACTCCCTCCCTGTTTCTTTCTCGCCCTACTCCCTCCCTGTTTCTTTCTCCACCCCTCCCTCCCTGTTTCTTTCTCCCCCCTCCCTCCCTGTTTCTTTCTCCCCCCTCCTCCCTGTTTCTTTCTCCCCCCCTCCTCCCTGTTTCTTTCTCCCCCCTCCTCCCTGTTTCTTTCTCCCCCCTCCCTGTTTCTTCCCCCCCTCCCTGTTTCTTTCTCCCCCCTCCCTGTTTCTTTCTCCCCCCTCCCTCCCTATTTCTTTCTCCCCCCTCCCTCCCTGTTTCTTTCTCCCCCCTCCCTCCCTGTTTCTTTCTCCCCCCTCCTGTTTCTTCCCCCCCTCCCTGTTTCTTTATCCCCCCTCCCTGTTTCTTTATCCCCCCCTCCCTCCCTCCCTGTTTCTTTACCCCCCTCCCTGTTTCTTTATCCCCCCTCCCTCCCTGTTTCTTTATCCCCCCCTTCCTCCCTGTTTCTTTATCCCCCCCTCCCTGTTTCTTTATCCCCCCTCCCTCCCTGTTTCTTTATCCTCCCTCCCTGTTTCTTTATCCCCCCTCCCTGTTTCTTTATCCCCCCCTGTTTCTTTATCCCCCCCCTCCCTCCCTGTTTCTTTATCCCCCCTCCCTGTTTCTTTATCCCCCCCTCCATCCCTGTTTCTTTATCCCCCCCTCCCTGTTTCTTTATCCCCCCCCTCCCTCCCTGTTTCTTTATCCCCCCCCTCCTTGTTTCTTTCTCCCCCCCCTTCCCCTACCTGTGTTGTAGCGTGGCCGAGCTGTGTACTGTCTGCGGGTACAGGGTGCTTTTGTTTCCTGTATCCGGCGGACTAACAGGAAGTGCACACTCAGTGTTCACTTCCTTTTAGTCCGGCCGGGTACAGGAGACAGATTCTCCCTGTACCGGCAGACTATACAGGGCTCGGCCACGCTACATTGAGGGAGTGACAGGAGGGAGCGCTGAGCGCTTCCCTCCTGTCAGCCCCTCTCCTCTGGCTGCGCCCGGGCGGTGCGCCCTCATGGACGCCCCAGCCCGGGCAGAGCTGCAGCCGCCTGAGGCTCTCTGCAGAGCGCTCGGGCGGCTGCAGCAGAAGGGGGGCCGGCGGAGCTGGGGGGGATTTCCCCATTACCTGTCCCCCCCGCATGATTTGCTGGGGGGGATGCGTCCCCCCCATCCCCCCCGGTTCCTACGCCCATGACACTGACAGACTCACACATAGACATACAGAAATTCTGGCACACATACACACAGACAGACATACTGAAACACGCATACACACAGACACTGACAGACAAACATACATACAGACATTTTGACACACACAGACAGCCATACTGAAACACACATACACAAATACATACTGAACCACACTGACACTGACAGACTCACACACACCGACATACTGACACACATACACTGACAGACATGCACACATACAGACATACTGAACCACACAGACACTGACAGACTCTCACACACACAGCAATACAGATACACTGACAGACATACTGGCACACTAACAGACATACACTGACAGACAGACATACACAGAAACATACATACTGACACACACACACACACACACACACTCATGCAAAATTTGCCTTACCTTTTCTTGTTGGGTGGTTTCCCTGGGGTCCAGTGGGCTGGCTGAGGTGGCTGGGAGTTAAGCTCTCGCTCTCTCCCAGCCTGGCCCCCTCCGGAACAGCTCCTTCCTCCCGCGCAGCTTCTGTTTCTGTGGGCGGAAGTGACGCGCGGCTGTCACTTCCTCCCAGTGCTGCTGAAAAGCAAGGGCCCGGTCACGCTGTTAAAGCGCCACAGCGCCCGACCGGGCACCTGCTGACACAGGCCCACCGGGTGGCCATAAGTGCATGGGCCACCCGATGGGCCCCCATAGTTTGCAGGCAGAGGGCAAACAGGGCAGCTGCCTTGGGCCCCTCAGCAGGGACAGGGCCCGGGACAGCTGCCCCGTTTGCCCCACGTTAAAGACAGCCCTAGTTGCATCATACCCTCTCATTAGAATTACTTCTACATTGTGCTTTTTGCGACGTGTTATATTTTTTTGCCTATGGTTGGGCAATATGAATTAACAACCATTTTACTAAGTTGAGATATATATATATATATATATATATATATATATATATATATATATATATACAGTGCTCTCTTCTTTACATGAAAACATTTTGACATCATGGTCCCATATTTGGACCTTTCTCAATATTAAAAGGACAGTCCAAGCACCAATACAACTTTAATGCATTTCATAGATTTTTATTTTATCAAATGCCATAAACTTCTAAAATAAAACTTGTATTAAAGTGTCAAATGGCCACTTGGAAATATATATATATATATGATATATATATAAATTTGCTTTTAAATAGAGAATAAAATACTAATAGATTCTATAAAGAGTGGTGGGTTTTTAAATACAGCTATTTGTTTTTAGCAAGGAGACTTTATGTTTTCCTGCAGTGTCCAAGAACCGGTATGATATCACAGAGCACACATTCATTCAATCAGGGGAAATCAATCTTCCACAAATTGTATCAGGGCAGAACTTGCCAAGCTTATTGAATAAAGAGTAATGTATCATCTGAATTCTGCCCAACTAGAGCTCAGCATTTTAGCTAACAAGTAAGGGTTAAATCAGTCCAGGGTTAAATTTCACTTTGAATTCTCACTTTAAGAAATAACTGTGTAAGTATCTGTTATTGAGAGCCCAGAAGACTACATATTAAGCTCAGCAGTTCAAATGCAACCAAATGTATATTTGTAAATGCTGAAAGTGATGGTTATTTTTCGTAAAGTAAATTCCGACCATTATTTTGTAATTAGTTTCCTTTTTTGACATATGCACATTATTTGTATAATGATGTGTAATGAGCTTTAGAGGTGTGAATTTTTTTTACTTTATTTTTTGTACATTGTACAGATTATGTCATAGCTAAGGTATCTTTAGATTATACACTAAAACACATATAACACCATAGATAATGGTCTAGCATATCAAATATGTATGGTGTTTATTTGTGAATATATAAGATATTCTTCATGGTTAAAACAAGCACAAGGGTGCAAACAACTTAGTAAATATATTTTTTAGATCATTTCATTCCCAAGTTTCCTAGGTAATGATATGAATTTACTAAATTAGTCTCTCATATTGTTTAACAAAAAGGCATTTTAGATCCATGGGTCCGTTTCTTACATGGATATTTCAAGTTCTCTTGTTAGATGTCTCTTAATATGGCCTTTTTGTCAAAATACTGACAATTGTATTTGATCTTTGACCTTCTTTCACATTCAGCATAATATAGTGTCTGCTTTAGGCTATTGTGAATTTCATGCATTCATTAACCCTACAACTTCTGTTGGCAGGTAATTACAATAATAAGGTGTTCCCTGAACTCTAGTCCTCAGGATACATAACTGAACATGTTTTACAGATATCTATAAATCAACACGGTTGTTCCAACTCTCCTGTTTTGCATACCCTTCAATCATAGCTTTTTTTCTTGGGATATGTAAATATTATTATTATTATTATTATTAGTGGTAGTTGTAGCAGTATTTTTATAATGTCAACTTATTCTGCAGGACTTAACAAATTGATCAAGGTGGATACAAATTCCAAAGAGGTAAATCTAAAAACTTTAAACAGTGAAAGTTACAAACGATATTGGCCATCCCTAGTCATTCTAATGAATGACATTGCAGCTACACCAATATGAACAGATTCTGTACTGATAACAAACAATGTACCTGCTAAAGATGTATTTAATAATTGGCTTGCTTTTAGTGATACTTAGTTTGAAATACACTAATTGGGCATGGACAATATAGTGAGTATTAAAAGAATTCACAAGCAATACCATACTAAAAATGGGGACCTGTGCAGTACTTGCCCATGTACAGTGTCAGGGGGATCTTCCTAATGTTTTTCTCTCAGTTTTGATATGCAAGACAATAAAAAATGGGCACTAATTGATGACTCATGTAAGCCCAAAAATACTTTTTAATCCTTTTGGCAATACTCAAGCCATAATACTGCCTACATTGCCTTAACCCCTTAAGGACCAAACTTCTGGAATAAAAGGGAATCATGACGTGTCACACACGTCATGTGTCCTTAAGGGGTTAAAGGAACACTATAGTAAACATGTATTCCTGACACGATAGTGCTTTTGTGGCTGTTTTGACCAGTCTGCTCAGATCGCTCTGAAAAAGTATTAAACGTATCTTTTCTAACACGCCACTGTAGTCTTGCTGCGGCTGGCTCTACCTCCATGGCTATCATCAATCATGATGATCTCTGCCAATCGCTGTGTTGTGCCAATCAGCATTGCGTCATAGAGATGCAGTGTATCTTCAGCAACTCCATGCAGCCCTGACACAGGAAGCACCTTTAGTGACTGTCTGATTGACTGCCACTAGTGGTGTTACAAGGCAGCAATGTAAACAGCGCCTTATCTCTGGAAAGGCAATGTTTGCATTGAAAAGCCTGCAGGGACAGGCTGTAGACACCATAACCTGTAGTGGTTCTGGTGACTATAGTGTCCCTTTAAGTATAATTTCCAAACAAACATTGTAAAAAAAAAAAAAGTTACAATATAAATTTTGAAGTTGACAGACCCACTTTCACTAGTACATTTCTTACGGATGCTTGGAGACTGCCACCCACAGGTTTTTAAACATGACTTGCTCTGGCACTTCTCTCTGTCTGGGATATTCTCCATTCCTCTGCCTTGTTGAATGCTCTAACATATTCTTCCAAATCATCTCTCTTTCATTCCACCAAATCAACACAGGAGGTTGTATTTCTACAATAAAATAAATGTGGAATAAAGCGATTTTCCCCCGTTTCCTTTATCATTTCTTACCCTTTGCATGTTAAAATTACCATTTATTGTGAAAGAATTGCTATGCTTAAACAGAGTTTCCATATACCCAGTTTAATGATGTATACTGATAAAAAAAAAATGGGCCATGTCTTGTATATCGCTGCAGTGTTTTAACCCCTTAAGGACACATGACGTGTGTGACATGTCATGATTCCCTTTTATTCCAGAAGTTTGGTCCTTAAGGGGTTAAATATGGGCGTGCAGTGGGACGTTAGCAGCCTTTTATGAAATCTACATTATGATAATCACTGTAAAGACTAATTAAACCATATTATATATTACATTAAAATTCCCCAAAACAGCATTAGTGATGGTACATTGCAGGTTCTAGTTACTTAATTTGTCAGTAACCTCTCGTTGTATTATCTGAAGTCTGAGAATATCTGCATTCTGCTCCCTGTTAAGCCATCGCTGTAGTGTTTGCAGCCAGGGATGCACAGACCTTGCTAATTGTGCATGGCTGCTTTAGCGAGTGTCAGATGGTTTGATAGGAGTGACATGCAGCTAAATGGAACGGGGAGAGCCTGTCCGTGGACTGTTAGTCCATTAGTTTGCTCATGAAGCTTGTTTTACTAAGGAGCTCTCTAATGGGTTCTCGGCAATAATTACTATCTCTCTTTCACATGCTATTCAACATGACAGGCACTTGCTGAAGTCGTAGCTAATATATTTGCACTCTAAAGGCTCCAGGGTTGAATCTACTTGAGGATGCATGGCCAAGAAATTATAGCATTTTGTTTTTTTTACGCTGTCTCCCATCCCAACCCACTCGATCTGTTTTGCTTACCTTGTAGCAGCACAAAGTAATGTGCTAAAAGGTCCTTAAAAGATTCCTTTTTCATTATCATCTTTGGCATTTCAACAGAATCGTGCACTGAAATATTTCATATTTATACGTAAGACAGTGACAACAATATTTCCCATATTAATAGAGAACAGGTACAATGGTGAGATATTTATATGGCATTAGTAGTGTGTCCTTGTGTATACAATAAAACATCTTCTCTATTGATAATAATGCTTTTAATATACAAACAGAACAATGTATTGACTTCTTTATGTGCATTGTTACTGCATATAGCTGTAGAATTTTTATTCTAGTGGTATGTACCAATATTGAGCATTGGCACCTCGTTTTAAAATCCCAGCACATAAAGTAAGAGAACTCTTTTCCCCTAGAGCCGAGAAGCTTTATTAACTGAAACTAAATCAATTTATATGGTAACAAAAACTGTCACTTGAGCATATAGATATTAGGTGGCCTCTGGCTCTTTATTTTATTTTTATATATTGATTATCCTATTGGACAAGTATATGGTGTTTACAGTGATCGTACATTTTTATATCATGTCACTTTAAGCACACTCTGCACACAACATGCCTTTATGGCACAGGCCGCTGTATGCAAGAAAAGAATAGAATGGAACGGTAATTTCGAAAACAGTCGATATTTATTTACTTTTTCAGACATTTTTTTTTTTAAATCGAATTTTGTTTAGATAAAAAAAAATTAAAACTACTGCTGAAAGTGCAATAAAAAGCACATTGTTTAAAGGGACACTATAGTCACCTGAACAACTTTAGCTTAATTAAGCAGTTTTGGTGTATAGAACATGCCCCTGCAGCCTCACTGCTCAATCCTCTGCCATTTAGGAGTTAAATCCCTGTTTATTGTTTATGAACCCTAGTTACACCTCCATGCATGTGACTTGCACAGCCTTCCATAAACACTTCCTGTAAAGAGAGCCCTATTTAGGCTTTCTTTATTGCAAGTTCTGTTTAATTCAGATGTTCTTATCCCCTGCTATGTTAATAGCTTGCTAGACCCTGCAAGAGCCTCCTGTATGTGATTAAAGTTCAATTTAGAGATTGAGGTACAATTATTTAAGGTAAATAACATCTGTTTGAAAGTGAAACCAGTTTTTTTCCATGCAGGTTCTGTCAATCATAGCCAGGGGAGGTGTGGCTAGGGCTGCATAAACAGAAACAAAGTGATTTAACTCCTAAATGACAGTAAATGAGCAGTGAAATTGCAGGGGAATGATCTATACACTAAAACTGCTTTATTTAGCAAAAGTAATTTAGGTGACTATAGTGTTCCTTTAACCCCTTAAGGACCAAACTTCTGGAATAAAAGGGAATCATGACGTGTCACACACGTCGTGTGTCCTTAAGGGGTTAATGACTAACCCTGTTAGTATTTTAAAAAAAAAAAAGTGTAAAGGGGTTAGCATGACCCCGATATAAAGTTCAATACATCCCTTAAACCCCCACTCACCATGCTGCAGGTGGGTAGCATGTATAGTAAACAGTGAGCACTGTAGTGAAAAACTAGCGACTTTGGCTTCTGATAAACCTTTATCATTGAGCAGGGCCCTCAACACCCTCTGTTTCTGGTTGTTCAGCCCGCCTTGTTTGCAAATACATGTATGTTAGTATATTTTGTATCCAATTTGCTATATGATAAAATAAGTAGTTAAAATGTGAAATACTAGCATTAAAAGTAGGGCATGTGGGGGGCGGGGCTTGACCAGCGAGCAGAGCAGACGTGCTCAGCAACAGCTCCTGGAAAATTAGCTTGAAAAGCATAAAAAAAATCGAGATACAGTGCGCTCACCCTCCTGTAAGTGGGCTCACTGGACCTGGGCAGCTGACCCGAACCCGGAGACGCTGAATACGATGCCAGGGACAATCGGATACCGCATCAGCGGATTGAGGCCTACTGAAGGAGGAGGCGGAGAAAGGCGGCCGCTTTCCCGCCAGACGCACTCATACATGAGTAAGCTGGAAACGATACCTCCCCCCCCCCCCCTTTGGACCGGTGGGGGACATCCCGGTCCCCGCCAGTCGGAGAACCCAGCACCCGGCACTCTCCGAACAAGCTTGCGGCCCTCACCAGCAGCAAGGGGGTAGGGGCCTCCAAAATGGCGGATGAGCACACCTTAGCCCTGCCACTCAGACAAGAGGGAAAGACACGGCCTGTGATGAACCGCACGCTCCACCTTCCGCCCGAGAACACGGAGGAGCTTTATGACAAGCTCTATGCCAACCTGTGGACTCGACTTTATGCCCGAAGACAAGTTTTCAAGGTGGCGATTAAAGAAGTGGCGGCATGGATCCGCCCGGCATCCCGGCGTCAAATAGGCCGGACTCTCCCTCGCACCCCCAAAGCAGCCCTTAGGCGGAACATAAAGCGGAGGCTCACATGGAGAGTGATAACGCCACAGTTAATAGGCGCCAATACTCACACCCGACAGAATCAGAAGGGGACTTACCGACAAGCGCGTACGGCATCTCCCTCAGCGGCTTTAAACACCTTTACCAAGCAAGGCGCTACCACACGCGGGAGAGGCGGACGGAGGTCCCTCTCTAGGCTCAGGGGGAAGAGAACATATCCTGATGGACGAGAAGCCCTACCGCTGAGACCCTTACAACTGGACTTATTGCTCTTCCAGAACTACTGGTCACGACACACTGCCGAGCAATGTCTTGCTGCTGGACGGCGGGCCTCGAGAACTGGCGTGGGCTGAGGGCCTACGGCGGACAGACTACAGGTGTCCCATACTTATCATACATTATGACTCACATAGCACTGGGACTTCATGTTTAGAATAGAACTCATCTGTTTTTCATTTGTTCTTATTTGTTGTTTTTCTAGCGGTTGAAAGGGCAATAACACGCCTGGTAGGTCTCTGATTTTTATAACACACGCCTTAACTGCCTTGATTCAGCTGTTTACTATATGTCGGTTCAACTACCATAAAACGGCAGAATGCTACACGGCATACCGCCAATTCTAACTTCACCCTAAGAAATGTTAGGCGCTACCCCAGGCCGCCCATTTTTAGCGAGTTTAGCATGAAAAGCAATGGCTAGCCCATAGTTTACTATAATCGTGCATCAATCTACCTGGTATCATCTAAGTGTACCTCAGGGGCTCTGTGCTTTCATCTAACCTACAAAATGCAAACTACTGATGTAATGATGTGCCCCACTATAATGTTCATGTTTTATTAAGCTTTCAATTTTTTTTTATTTTTTTTTTACAGCTCTGGCATAATGTGATACCAGCAAATCTTTTGTATTCAATGGCGAAGTTTAAGCCATATATGTAAATCAGTAGGCATAACACAAAAGCCTGTATTTAACGACATGCATCAATTGTTTTGTTAGACTTTACGCTAATTAACCATTTTTTGACAACGTAACGTTTCGTTCAACAAGATGTACATTACATAACATAAAAATGTGCAAAGTTTTCCGCCACTGCATAACTACTGTACCTTTGAATTACGCTGTTGTGGCGTCCGTTAATAACCTGTAATCACCTGCACAACCAAAATAAAGAATTAAAAAAAAAAAAAAAAAAAAAGTAGGGCATGTGCATGGCTTGACATATAGCTCAGTTGGTTTGGGTACTATCTATGGAAGCAGGTTAGTTACATTATAATGACACAATCAGGGGTTTTTGACCTTACATTTGGAATTCGCTTTCAATTCTCCCTTTATTGAATAACCCTGCCTGTACAGTATGCTTATTGCTAATTCTGGAACACTAAAGACCTTTGGGATCTTAAATATTGTCCCCTGCCCATTGTGTTTTGATTATTATGTGATTGATACAGAACAGAAATTAAATAAACATGAGCATGCCACCTCCGGTTGCCAGAAAATCACATACAACACAAAGAAGCCAAGAAAACGACTGCAAATGGGGAGAAAAAACATGTAGGAAAAAATATCAGCTTGAATAGAGGTAACTCAGTTGAATATATCACATATGATACATAAGATATATAACTACATTTTCTGAGCAATTTTATTATACTAAAAGCAAAACACTTTAGCAAAAATGTTTTCCGCAAATGTTTTTAGCAACAAATTTGCAATTAAAACCATGTTTGTTAGTTTTTTTTTTGACTAAGGAATAAAAGGTATCACAGATTTTACACAGTGTAAATGGTAAAAAAATATATATAATTGTAGTAAGTCAAGCATGTTTTACGCCTATTTTACATATCATTTGCAATAAAAAATCAGGACAAAAAATTTGTTACAAATTTGATAAAATAAGCCATTTTGAGGATGATATATTAATGTATGTGTTGCTCCTGTCAAGTAAGAATGGCGCAAGAAGGGTGCATACAATTAAAAATATTAGGAAATGTGGTGTAGATGATTGAGAATGATGTCCCTGTTTAAGAGAAAACACAAGTGATTTGGATTTCTGTTTTTTTTAGAGAAGGACTCTAATCACATACAAGGATGCAGTTTCCATTTTCTCTGCTTCATAATACCAATTTGAGAGTTTATTATTTATATAATGCCAACATATTTACAATTATTGATGGGGATATTTGGAAATAAAGAAGGCCCTGCTCAACAGAGCTTGCAATCATCGAGGCAGGCAGATATATATAGTTAGGTAGCTAGCCCAACTAGCAGACAAGCTAGTCAGGTGTGCAGAATAGTTTTTGCACCTACTGTGGAAACATTGTGAGTAGTTTCTTACAAGTATCTGAGCACTTGGGATTATTTCAAAGATGGAATATTTATGTGTGAGAGCGGTGGCTGATGCAGGGCTAGAGATGTAATACAACCAAACAAGTCATAAGGCAAGTCAGATGAGGGAGAAATGCCCCTGTAACACTGGTTGGAGCTAGTGAGGTCCATTAGGAATTGACCTCTAAGGGAAAAGTTAGAACCATTCTTTCTTATCGTGATTTCTGAGACACTTCATGGATAATTGTTGTAAACTATTAAAGGGTTAATGTTTGGAGATCAACTCAGAGCAGAATTACTGTTAGAGCAGAATTACTAAATACATATCTCCACTCTATTAGCATTCTGTATTTCATTTACAATTGTACTAAACCGTTTTGTGCTGAACTGAATTTTTAGTTATACAAACAAGCAATTCTTTAAATGTTCAATATGTTGAAACATTAGCATCTGAAAATATGCAAAAATGACCTTAAAATACAATTCTTGTAATATTGCAGTACATCACTGCTCTGCTATATGAATGGCTCTAATTATTTTGATTTAGCTCTGCACAGAATCACTTTGCTTCCTTGAAGGATCTTCTAGGGTTCACTAAGGTATACATAATATGTATGGCTTCATTTCTCTAGTTGGACATTGTGTTAGCACCACATTTAAAGTTATTAATAAGAGCATGAAGAGTACCAGAACTTTCTGGGTATATATATAATATATTTTTTTTTATTTCCGATGCCTTTGAAGGCCCATAATAAGGACTGTGTATTAAAATAAATAAAAAGTTCAATACAATGTTCATATTCCCACTAAAGGATTGATTAGAAGCTCACTAGACCTTAAACCCGCTAATCCTCTGAACACCTGAAGAACAATAGGTCACGTAAAAGAAATAGTACGAAACAAAATATTCTATGTTTTATTTCGCACAAAGAACAAGAAGTGGTACAGATCACTCCGTCATAATGAGGACAGATATTTTGTTCGATGATGGAGATCGTATCATGTGTAAAAACATTGTTACACACATTATCTATCCTTACTAGAGGTTAATATGCTGAAAGGTTAGGCACAATATAGTTCATTGGTTAAAAATCCGGAAGTGACCCTGATTTCTAACTAAAATAAAAAGCTTAACAATAAGGGGGCATGCATAAGCCCCATACATGTATCATAACCACTACAGCCCACTTCTACTTTAACAATGCCAATTTTGTCCAAATATGAATGGAACTGGTTGTCTGGCTGTGTCAGCTGGCACTCAACAATATGGCACAATACCAGAGAACCGCACTTTTAACTCTTGCAAAATAAATCTACTTAAGGTAGCGTGTGTGAAATAATCAACATTTCCGTTTATTGCAAGCTTTCTGTAGGATAACATATCTATACTAAAAATCAATTAACAGATTTAACACAACCGTGTTCAGCAACCCCTTGCATACACTGGTGTCTGTGAATGCAGGCGTGATCCCACCTGGAAGTGCAACCTACAGAATAGCATTCATTGCCCCACAAAGAAATGTCTTATTGCTGTAGAGCAATTACAATGGTCCAGAAAATCCACTCATTAGAAGTTGCATCAGGAGTTACAATAAAATGGCCTTTATAACAATTGCCATCATTAAAAAAGTAAACTACCAAGAATGGAAACAACAACAAAACTAAATTACCAACAAAAAAGTAAATTACCAACTGTCTAAGTGTCACTCTCCCAAACAGTAAACGTCTATTCCCCTGATACATGGTGCCCACTCATAGGGCCAGCTTAACATAGGGTCTGATGGATCCAGGCCCATGAAAATGCTTTGTGCAGCCAAGCCCCCTTTTTTGGCATGTTTGTCCATTTGGGTGGCTCTGGTTACGTTATTCACAGCAGTGGCCCAGCCTTTTACCCCACCCATCGAGATCCTGCTTCACCGGACACTGATGTTAGGGTGTATTTTGCTTGAAAGCGAGAGATTAGCATAGGGTATGTGTTTTCTGATAGCTATAGGCTGTAAGTTTCCCTCCAGCAGCACCTCCACATGACGCTTGGGAAGTATAACTGTATTAGTGCTGGAGGGAAAAAAAATATTATTTGAAAAACTAACTGGGTGCTTCACTAATTATGCCATCTACACATGAACTGGATATCTGTATAAACATGGTTTTTCACTAAAATGTGAATTCAAAGTGAATTTCAAAATGTAGGACAAAGTAGTTTAACTGGGAGTATAGCTGAATTAGAGCATTGTTTCAATTCAGCTATTTGGTTCTTAAATTTGAAATTCACTTTGTAATATCAGCTTAGTGAATAACCCTGTTATTATATAGCTACACAACAATACTGGAAGGTTTTGGAACAAAGTCAAACATATATATATAAAAATATGTAACCTTTAGAAACCATATATAGCTAAATAATAGCTGAATTAGGTAAAAAAGAAAACAAAAAAAAAACCTCTAAAACGGTATACATTTTCTATTTAACCAAACTTTGAAATAGTTGCAGGCTTCATAACTTGATTACACAATGGTAAGGGTATTGCTCTAAAAATAAGGAAAAAAAATCTGGAAAAAATTGGTGTCCTGTTTGTTTATATTAAGTATTGAAAAGGTAGATCACATTGTATTAAAAGAAAATGATTTACATGAAATACAAGAAATGTAGCAGCATATGTTGTATTTCATGCAAAATATGAGGCAGACACTAACTTGGTAAATTTCTCACTGAGTCTCTTGGCGGTAACCTCACCTCCACCTCACAAAAACACAAATCCTCAGGCTACATAATTAATTTGTTGTGATTTGCTCCTCACCTGGGGCTTGGTAAGTTGTCTATTGCCATGACATTTAATGCTGGAAGTTGATGTCCTTGTTGCAAAAAATATCTTGCAACTTGTTTCTCAGTATGTCTGTCATGTAACTCTGAAGAAAGACTGATATCCTCCTGTAATGGATTCCAGTACTCCAGCTGAGTATATCCGTGAAGAATCTCCCAAGTCCCAAGCACAGTAGTGATTAGCTCCCAATCCCCCAAGCATTAGTCTAGACTTAATAAAGAGGTAAAACAATCTATTTAATCAAGGCTTAATGGCCTGCTTTTATACAATACAGGGACAAAGAAAACACGCCCATGACACTCCTATAAACACACCCACAAAATGTCCCCAAAATGCCATGTCATTTGACTAAGCATAAAATGACAAATTATAAAAAACACACAAAATACATATTTTGCATAAAGGAACTCCCATAGTTCAAACATCCCTGGATAGCCTGGATCTGAGCGCACAACATATCCAAATAGCAATCAGATCCCACGAACACAGCCAAATTGCCACAGGGGTGGAGTTTTGACTGACTGCTCACGAGGCGCCTGCCCAAAATAATTCCATAGTTTTAGAAGTAGCAGTCGGTCCTGTTCGGGAGTTCCAAAATGCACGAAAAGGTGAACGGTTCCCCTGGCTCATTGGTAGCGTTTGTTTGTGAGGTCCATATGAACAAACCTACCAAACAACGCTCTTCTGGCTTGCCACGAAAAGAAGCAGGCATTTACGTAGTTTCACCATTGTTCGCGCCATCGAGTGTCCGCCTCGGAGTTCCAGACACTCAACGACCAAGTCCCGCTGCCTGCTTTTGTGCGACAATATGGCCGTTTTCTCCACCACGTTGCGTTCAGTTATACGAACGGCAGCCGCACAGAGAGAGCGCTTAATTCTTGCGGTTTCTTTGTACTTAATGAGCCAGGGGGTGGTCGGTGTTTGGTAATTTATAATACCGAATGTGAGGAAGGCAGAAAACAAAGTTTAAAGCGGGTTCCTGAACTGAGGAGGAGAACAGCTCCTGGGAAGGCAAAATGAAGGCAAAAATAGGGGATTTGTCACACCTTCGATCCTTTCTCATAGCAATATATTAGTTTTTCTATACATACAAGGTTGCAAGTGGCAATCTTGTACCTCACATGCAATGATTCACCCTGTATTTATCAGTGCAGGACCGAATAAAATAGGTGCTCAGGTCATGAGCTCAAAATAAGTTGTAATCAGGAAGGGAGGAATCCGCACCCATCTAATAAATGGAAACAAGGTGCACAGCTGGACCTGAGGCTGACAAACCCCATACATAAATGTAAAAATCAATGTGATCCAGGTACTTAAGGTAGCAGATTTATTTGAAGAGTCAGAATATAAACAGCAATATTTCAACCTCCAATTAGTTCTTTATCAAGAGCCCAAAATAACACACCCAAGACAATGAAAACAACTCAAGTTTGAAAAATGTTCTCATGTTCGTAATCATGTATGACAAGCATGTCAAACTCAAAGGCAGTGTATATGGGAGGGCTCCCTGTGGTCTTTATGCACTGTGTTTGTGGCGAAGCTATGTTTTATGACTTTGTATGTATGATAATTGTCTTCAGGGGTGACTATGACAGGATGAGTAAAGAGGTAACTGGGGCAGGGTGAGTGTGACAGGGTGAGGGAATCAATGAGACAGGGTTGGGGGGTTGAGTGTGGCAGAATGAGGGAGGGTGAGAGTGACATGATTGGAGAAGGGAGTGTTACAGGGTGAATGGGTGAATGGAGGCAAGTGTGACAGGATTAGAGGGTTAATGTGACAGGGTGAATGTGACATGGTTGGAGAGTCAGTGTAAAAGGGTTGGGGTGAATGTGGTATGGTTGTAGGAGTGAGTGTAACAGGGAAAGGGGAGGTGGATGTGACCGGATTAAGGGGGGTAATTGACAGGGTGAGTGTGGCAGACTAAGAGGGTGAATGTGACAGGATTAGAGGCGTTAATGTGACAGTGTGAGTGTGGCAGGGTTGGGAGTGAGTGTGGCACAGTTGGAGGAGGAGGTGTTATAGGACGAGGGGAGGTGAGTGTGACAAGATTGGGAGAGGGGTTATTTGACAGGGTCAGTGTGGCATGGCAGTGGTAAGATGAGTGTAACAGGATTGGAGGGCTTAAACTGACGTGGTGTGTGTGATAGGGTGAAGGCAGGTGAGTGTGATAGTGTGAGAAAAGGTGAGAGTGACAAGATTAGGGGGTTTTATGTGATAGGGTGAGTGCGGCATTGTTGGAGGGGAGGTGAGTGTGGCATTGTTGGGTGAGTGTGACAGGATCAGGAGGGGTTAATGAGGTGGCAGGGTGAAGGAGAGTTACAGTGTGTGGAGGGGGGTGACTGTGTGTGTTAAGGTGATGACCGTGTATGTGGAGATGGGGTGACTGGGGTTAGAGAGTGTGTGTGGAGAGGTGACCGTGTGGAGGGGGCTGACAGTGTGTGTGGAGGGGGGGGTGATATAGGACGGAGCTGGGGGTAATATTGTGTGGAGCTGGGGGTGTGATATAGTATGGAGCTGGGGGTGTGATATAGTGTGGAGCAGAGAGGTGATATTGTGTGGAGCAGGGGTGATATTGTGTGGAGCAGGGGGTGATTTAGTGTGGAGGGGGTAAAATAGTGTGGAACAGGTGGTGTGATAAAGTGTGGAGAAGGGGGGTGATATAGTGATATAGTATAGAGCAGGGGGTGATATAGTGTGGAGGGGGTAATATAGTGTGGAGAAGGGGGTTGATAAAGTGTGGAGTGGGGGTGATATAGTGTGAGAAGGGGGTGATTTAGTGTGGAGGGGGTGAAATAGTGTGGAACAGGTGGGGTGATAAAGTGTAGAGAAGGGGGGTGATATAGTGAGGGGGTAATATAGTGTGGAGAAGGGGGTTGATAAAGTGTGGAGTGGGGGTGAAATAGTGTGAGAAGGGGGTGATATAGTGTGGAACAGGAGGGGTGATATTGTGTGGAGGGGGTAATATAGTGTGGAGAAGGGGGGTGATATAGTGTGGGGGTGATATAGTGGGGGGTATTATAGTGTGGAGGGGGTGATATAGTGTGGAGCAGGGGAGGTGATATAGTGGAATGGGTGTGATATGGAGTGTTGGATGGGGTGATATAGTGTGGATGGGGTTTTCCTATCAGAAATACCTTTTTTTTTTATTATTTCCTAATCCAGTCCCTGGTGGTCCGGTGAGCAGCTTTCCCTGGTGGTCCGGTGGTCCGGTGGTCCGGTGGTCCGTTTATCTGGTTTGCAATTCCACTGTGTGCAGAGCTGCAGACCACATGGTAAGTGTCTCTCAATCTCCAGTCAGCATTGCCGTGGTAACCTGCGGCAATGCTCTGAATGGCCGGAGATCGCGAGATACTTCAGTCTGCAACTCTGCACTAGGCGGAGCTGCAGACTGACTATAGTGCTGGCTTTCTCAGGGCAGACTGAGGAAAGGGCCTCGCAACCGGCTGAATAATTGGCAAGCCGCCAGGTCCCCTTCCCGATGTTGGGCCCTCGGTCATAGACCGAGGTCCCGACATGTTAGTCTGCCCTAAGGCGATTTATATACTTAATTGCCTACTTAGAGAGCTGCCTCTGCTAGGCCACAAATATAGTCATTGAGGCCCGAGTTCGAAGTTTGACATGCTTGACATGCTTGATGTACAACGTCATCATTTACAAGATAGCCCTTGAGTCGTCTATCATCCTTATGACACAACATTAGAATGTTCTTTACAACCCCATGGCACTATTTGCTGGATGTATGGAATATAGTAAAAATATATGTATATATTCTATCCTCTCATGTTTAGGTAGTCCATTGCTTGTGACAATAATTATTTGTGGTACCTGCTGTGCTGACATTATTCCCACATTTGTTAAATGTGTTCCTCTTCTTCTTTGTGAACTCAGTTAGTTTTGTATACTTGAGGAAACTGGGAGTAGAAAGCAGACAACTCACTGTACATTCTGTTGTCACAATGTGAAATCCTAGCATTGAAAAAGTCCCAAACTTTTGCATCCTCAATCCTTGTACATTTAACTGGAGTGTTACAAGCACTGATTTCATTCAAAAGTTGCGCTTTTTTTTTTCTGTAGTATCCTGCATATGATTAACACATTGTCAATGTAGCGAAAGCATAAAATGATCTTACTGGGCTACTGAAAAATGATATACTACTTCTGAAAGGCAGCGTGTTTGCATTAGTTCCTGCTTTTTGCATGTAACATTGACATGATGTATTCCACAGGTGGATCAGTGTAGTGATCCAAATGTATAAGGAGTTGCCGCATGTTTTCACTACCCTCCTTGTGTAGTTATGGTGTATAAACTTTGTTCATCACAGGTGGCCATTGTGTAATAAATTAATCTGATAGGGTAATTTCCTCCATTTAAAAGTAAAGACCAAATTAACGTAGTGTCCTTGATGCAAGTTGGTATATATATAACACTGATTTTTTTTGGATGACAATGTTATAGAAATATTTTAATATTCCAGTTTGCAGATACCCAAGCATCTCATCTACTTCCATGTGGCGATTTCATTGATAAAATGTTTTAATTATTTTAAAAAGTATTAATTATAGATATTGTTTTATTTATAAAACATGATTTTATCGTGTTCCATAGCAATACTGTGCACACAAATACATAATTAACCCTTTAAGTGTACAAACAGTTTTGCTACAAAATCTCACTATATAAGTTTTTTTTCTTACAAACCTTCTAATGTAGCACAGCTGAATTCTTAATCTTTTGTTTGCCTGTCTGTTCCCTTACCCCCACTCCCTCATTTAGCTGGATTTCTGGAGAAAATAGTGAGCTGGACTAAAAACATTTTTAAAACACATGATAATAATGAACACAGGGTGAGGAGGGGCGTTAACGTTTAAGAATTCATTTTCATGACTGCCAGGTACTGCCAGATGTTGATATTGGCTGTGCTAGTGTGGGGTCACACGGGGCATTTAGAAGCTCAGGGATGTGGTCTCTAGGAGTTACAATTTGTTGGACTGGTTTTAGTCAGATCCAAAGAAAAGAAGATATAAGGAAAAGAAGAATGTCACTATGTAAAGCATCAGTCCATTTTGAAAACACATATGGATATATAATTTAAAGTCAGAGATCATCAAAGAAAACAGCAACATAAATTAAAATAATATATTAAAAAAATGCATATTTGTAAAAGAGATAATTTATTTGGGGGTGAAAGGGTGCCATTAAATGATTCATCCACATACATTTCAGGGTCTATCAACAGAAGGTCAATATGCAAAATTTGAGGTGAAATAGCCCTCTTGAGGAAACATCACAAAAAGTGAAGGTAATTCTTTTAAAAAATAATTGGAAAGGTAAAAGTGCACTTGAAACAACATAACAACTCATTGTAGTGGTTATGTTGCTAAGAAACAATGATTTTTATCAAACTCTTTTGAAGAGGTTTACAAATAAATAGGCGTGTTCTATACACCAGAACACCTCCCCTTCCTCAGCTGCATTGGTATTATGGATTTTACACTCGATGTTAACTAATTACTAGTGCCAACTTAGTCCAACTTGGACAGACAGTGGTGATAGGCTAAAAACGCAAGCTAACCCACTTCATCATTCTCTGACACTCTGTACCTAAAGATTAGCAATATAGAAACTACACTGAGATGTATGGGTTATGTCACTTAGATTATTCCATAAAAAAATCAAAATGGAGGTTTAGGGGTAGAAAAATATATATTGTTAAAGGATCACTATAGGGTCAGGAACACAAACGTGTATTCCTGACCATATAGTGTTAAAACCACCATCTAACCCCCCCTGGGCCCCCCCATGCCTCCATAAATATAGCAAAATCTTATTGTATTCAAGCCTGAAGCTGTAAATCTGCATGCTGTTTGACTCAGAAAAACAATCAGTCTGCTGACATCATCAGAAGTGGTAGCCTGATCCAATCACAATCCTTCCCCATAGGATTGGCTGAGACTGACAATGAGGCAGATCATGGGCAGAGCCAGCATGATTCAAACACAGCCCTGGCCAATCAGCATCTCCCCATAGAGATGAATTGAATCAATGAATCTCTATGAGGAAAGTTCAGTGTCTGCATGCAGACAGGGCCGGCGCTACCATTAAGGCGGACTAGGCAGCCGCCTAGGGCGCCCCTTGGGAAGGGGCGCCGCCAGGAGCGCCGGCCCCCCTAATGCTGCAGCCGCCCGAGCGCTCTGTAGAGCGCCTCAGGCGGCTGCAGCTTCGCCCGGGCTGGTGCATCCATGAGGGCGCACTGCCCGGGCGCAGCATGAAGAGAGGAGCTGACAGGAGGGAAGCGCTCAGCGCTCCCTCCTGTCACTCCTTCACTGTAGCGTGGCCGAGCTCTGTACTGTCCGCCGGTACAGGGAGCATTTGTCTCCTGTACCCGGGCGGACTAACAGGAAGTGAACACTGAGTGTTCACTTCCTTTTAGTCCGGCCGGGTACAGGAAACAAAAGCTCCCTGTACCCGCGGACAGTACAGAGCTCGGCCACACTACAACATAGGTAGGGGAGGGTGGGGGGAATAAAGGGAGGGGGGGGGAGAAATAAATTGAGAGGGAGGGAGGGAGAAATAAATGGAGAGGGAGGGAGGGGGAGAAATAAATGGAGAGGGAGGGAGGGGGGAGACATAAATGGAGAGGGAGGCAGGGGGCAGAAGTAAATGGAGAGGGAGGGAGGGGAGGGCAGGATAAATAAATGGAGAGGGAGGGAGGGGGGGGGAATAAATGGAGAGAGAGGGGGGAGGAGAAATAAATGGAGAGGGAGGGGGGAGAAATAAATGGAGAGGGAGGGAGGGGGGAGACATAAATGGAGAGGGAGGGAGGGGGGAGACATAAATGGAGAGGGAGGGAGGGGGGAGACATAAATGGAGAGGGAGGGAGGGGGGAGAAATAAATGGAGAGGGAGGGAGGGGAGGGCAGGATAAATAAATGGAGAGGGAGGGGGGGAGAAATAAATGGACAGGGAGGGGGGGAGAAATAAATGGACAGGGAGGGGGGAGAAATAAATGGACAGGGAGGGGGGAATAAATGGACAGGGAGAATAAATGGACAGGGAGGGGGGGGAATAAATGGACAGGGGGGGGAATAAATGGACAGGGAGGGGGGGATAAATGGACAGGGAGGGGGGGAATAAGTGGACAGGGAGGGGGGGGATAAATGGACAGGGAGGGTGGGGGAATAAATGGACAGGCAGGGTGGGGGGAATAAATTGAAAGGGGGGGGAATAAATTGACAAGGTGGGGGGGAAGTAATTGACAGGGAGTGGAATTGACGGGGTTAGGAGGGGGGATGAGAGTGGGGAGGGGAGAAGATAGTGACAAGGGAGGGGGGAGAAGAGAGGGACACGCAGGGGAGAAGAGAGTGACAAGGGAGGGGGGAGAAGAGAGGGACAAGAGGGGGGAGAAGAGAGGGACAAGGGGGAGAGAAGAGAGGGACAAGGGGGGGAGAGAAGAGAGGGACAAGGGGGGGAGAGAAGAGAGGGACAAGGGGGGGAGAGAAGAGAGTGACGGGGGAGAGAAGAGAGTGACGAGGGAGGGAGAGGGGGAGAAGAGAGTGACAAGGGAGGAGGGAGAGATTGACATCCATCACACACACACAATGCACCCCTTGCACACAGAAAAACACACACACAAGCAATTCAACCCTTACATACAATACATCCCTTACACACACAGAAACACACAATGCATTCCTTACACACACTCAATGCACCCCTTACACACACTCAATGCACCCCTTACAGACGCACACACTGCATCCCGTACATACACAGAAACACACATTGCAGCCCTTACACATACAAACACAGATTCACACAATGCATTCCTTACACACATATCAGGACATCCCCTACTCCTGTGAACAAACTATTTGGTGGAACATGAAGGTGGACCCTGGGGCCCAGACCATGAGCTGTGTAAAGGGCCTTTAAAAAAATGGAGCTGCTTTCCGTTCTCCCAGAACACAAACAGCCTCCAGAGAGCCTGTTCTACACCAGACGAGTGGAGCCAGACTGCAGCTAGAGCCCATCACCATCCTCATCTGATTGTAAGTAGGCAATCTAGTATATTATTCGTGGCACTAATCTCTAATTTGACACTTTAGTCCCCAGAACCACTGCAGCTTAATGTAGTGGTTCTGGTGTCTATAGCCTGTCCCTGCAGGCCTTTTAATGTAAACACGGCGGCACTGCAGCACTTGCGTTAGTTAACATGGGGCATTGTGATGTCATATGGGGGGGGGGGGCGGCAAACTTTACTTTTGCCTAGGGCGGCAAAAATCCTTGCACCGGCCCTGCATGCAGAGGGTGGAGACACTGAATGTGTGGATGCATTTTAGGCAGCCATGACCCAGGAAGGATCTCTAACAGCCATCTAAGGAGTGGCCAGTGAAGTTATCACTAGGCTGTAATGTAAACGCTGCTTTTTATCTGAAAAAGCAAAAAGTCATACAGCAAAAAGCCTTAAGGTAATGATTCTACTCACCAGAACAAATTCAATAAGCTGTAGTCATTATGGTGACTATAGTGTCCCTTTAAATACAATGGCATCCTTGAGACCAGGGATTAAAATGTTAAAGGGACACTATAGGCATCAAAACGACTTTAGCTTAATGAAGCAGTTTGGGTGTATAGATCATGCTCCTGCAACCTCACTGCTCAGCCCTAGCCACACCTCCCCTGACTGTGACTGGCACAGCTTGCATAATTAGTTAATTAAAGTAAAGGAATTCCCACAATGTAGTTCAAAAGGTAACTTGAAGTTATCCCAGTTCATCATGTTCCAAACAGGCTGTTTACTGTGATATTCAGGCAAAGAGAGGCTGAACTTTGCCTGAGAGACCCATGGTGCACATAGAAGGGTGGGTAAAACAAACATTTTTTTTAGGTAAAACTTTCTTTCCTTGTCTGTCTGAGGACAGAAAAATACTGATGTGTGAAAGGAGGAGGGACCTTTTATGCAGGCAGTCTTAATTTAATTGTATTCCCTGTCCTGTTTGATTTTGGAGGCATATTGCTGCCATGACTAGCCAGAAAGAATGGTTTCATTTTTATTTACATGTTAACTTGCTTTAGAAGTTTGTATCTCCTGCTTTGTTAATTGGACTATATTACATACAGGAGGCTCCTGCAGGATCTAGAATGCTATCAATAGAGCAGGAAAACATAACTTTTAAATTAAACAGAATTTACAATAAAGGAAGTATAAACATTAGGTGACTCGTTACAGGACGTGTTTAGAAAGGCAGTGCATGTTACATGCAGGGAGGTGAGACTAGGGCTGAATAAATAAAGTGATTTAACTCCCGAATGGCAGAAAAATGAGCAGAGAGATGGCAGGGGCATGATCTGTACACCAAAACTGCTTCATTAAGCTAAAGTGGTTTTGGTGACTATAGTGTCCCTTTAAGCAAAAACAGAGAATATTAGAACTTTGAGAACAGGTAAAACTGCAGAGAAACATAATAGTTTGCCCTTTGGTTAGTCACCGTTCAGGTCTCCAAAAACTTTTTGCTCACTTGTGACATTACAGATGATAATAATAACAAAGGATTTAACCAGTGTGGCAGAAATGTGTTCTTGGAGGGACCTGCTTGCTAGCCTCCTGCCAATAGACTATAGGCCCTTTAAAAACATATGTACTTTTGTAATCCATAAAGAGAGGCCCTAATTCCTTGTTTTGGGCATAGGACCATGCGCACGGTCGGTCAAAATTATGACTTCCATGGAAATCCTGAACCAATTTGGGTGATTTTTGGATATGGTGGTCCCCCAGATTGGGGATATCAGGGGGCTTTTGTGGGGTTTCCATGTGTTTTAGGGGTACTTTTGGTGTGTTGTTGTATTGATAGATAATGTAATTATATGTTTGTGTACTCAAGTAATTCTCTCTCAGGCACAGGGGAGGGATTACCCTGTTTTATGTATGTTATTACTGTAGTCTACTCTCAGGTCCAGGGAGTGCATTTAAGGCCAGTTGTGGCAGCTGGATCCTGGTCTTGGGTCAAGGGTGGGTGGAAGACAGCAAGACCCCAACCAAGCTGCTACAGTGTTGATGGTGTCCAGTCGGGTGGAGTGCTTAGGAGTACTCGGTGAGCACTAAAAAGCATCATTTGACGGAGGCACCCAGTTGGGATACCAGGTAGTCCATCACACCCACCAAAGGTACATTCAGATTACTCTGGTTTTCAAGTATGCCCTGGGGATGTTGCCTTAGTCCAACATCCAGGGTTTGTTACTATTACCCAATTTAATAGTACTCATTTTATCTACCTCCGATGGATGAAGGGCTGAGTCAACCCTGCTGGGATTTGAACCTGTAAGGGTTGAACATATTCTGATTAAGCATTAGCCCACTGAGCTATCTCATCTATACCATTTACATGTCAGACTTCAAATTATAAGACCTACAATACTACCCTGACCTTAAAAGCTAATCACCACTGGAAGCCTGGAGCATACATGGCATACTCCCAGACCCTCCCACCTCCTAGACAGCATACAATTTAGATTAATTCTGAAGCTGCATTTTTCGTGTTTGTGTTTATTATACATTATCCTCCATAGCCAGTAACCTGTGTTTATTATACATTATCCCACCATAGGCAGTAACCTGTGTTTATTATACATTATCCCACCATAGGCAGTAACCTGTGTTTATTATACATTACCCCCCCCATAGCCAGTAACCTGTGTTTATTATACATTACCCCCCCCCCCCATAGCCAGTAACCTGTGTTTATTATACATTAACCTCCCAAAGCCAGTAACCTGTGTTTATTATACATTATCCCACCATAGGCAGTAACCTGTGTTTATTATACATTACCCCCCCCCCATAGCCAGTAACCTGTGTTTATTATACATTACCCCCCCCCCCCCATAGCCAGTAACCTGTGTTTATTATACATTAACCTCCCATAGCCAGTAACCTGTGTTTATTATACATTATCCTCCCATAGCCAGTAACCTGTGTTTATTATACATTATCCCCCCATAGCCAGTAACCTGGGTTTATTATACATTATCCCCCCCCCATAGCCAGTAACCTGTGTTTATTATACATTATCCCCCATAGTCATTTATCGTTGGACCTAGGCAGCATGATGTCTTAGGCCGGCCCAGAGAGTGAGTGAGTGAGTGAGTGAATAATATAATATATATGTTTAGAAACATATTAGTAATATATGTAAATCGGGTTCATGCAAAGAGGGTGAAAAGGTATTAAAGAAAAACACACTTATTGCATCAAATTTACAAAGCCAAACTTTTAAAAGCTTTCCTCATTTCTTTCTCGGGATGAGAAATATATCGGTTGTAGACTGAGGATTTCCATCTGCCCAATCTTTTAACCTCCCTGGCGGTATTCCCGAGCGTGACTCGGGGTTAATTTTCGCTGCCAGAAGCGTTAACCCCGAGTCACGCTCGGGGTAGATAACAGAGCTGGAGCTGGTAAGGTGTACTTACCTCCGCCGCGATCCGCTTCGGGAGGACTGCCTCACAGCCCAGGCAGCCCTCCCACGGCAAATCAGGCCCCCAGGGGCCATGTGATCGCTCTCAAAGAGCGACCACATGGCCCTCTATAGCTGGCTGTGGATCTGCCAGCAGGGGGACTGTCTGAAATATCAGACAGTCCCCCTGCTGGTGGGAAGTATAAAAAAAATATAAATAATATGTATATATATTATATATATAATAGATGTACATATATATATTATATATCAATACGTATAATTAAAATAATAAATAAATAAAATAATAAAATAAATAAATAAAATATTGAAACAAAATTTAATATAAATTATATATGCATATGTAATTTCATTCTAACTGTATTTTGTTATTAATATATATATATATCGGTAACAAAATACACTTAGAATGACATTCTATATATATCTATATATATATAAAATACAAATAACCGCAAATATATATTTATAGATAAATACATATAATTGCATAAAAGATTACATTAGTATACACGTAGAATTTAAATACCTATAAATGCATATATATTAAAATTCTACATGTATATTTAAATAATCTTTTAACGTAATTATGTGATTTGATTAATTAAAATTTGATTGACATGCCTGACAACACAGGGAGAAAGTGCAGAGAATTTAATTCGCAAGCACTATATTTGACCCTGTAACTCTCCAAGACACCATAAAACCTGTACATAGGGGGTACTGTTTTACTCGGGCGACTTCGCTGAACTCAAATATTCGTGTTTCAAACTGGTAAATTGTATTACAACGATGATATTTTAAGTAAAAGTGACGATTTTTGCATTTTTTACAAGCGAACTGCACTTTTATGGTCTATATTATTGTTGTAATATGTTTTACTGTTTTAAAATATTTGTGTTTAGTGAAGTCTCCCGAGAATAACAGTACCCCCCATGTACAGGTTTTATGGTGTTTTGGAAAGTTAGAGAGTCACATATAAGGCTTGCATTTCATTTTTTTCACATTGAAATTTGCCAGATTGGTTATGTTGCCTTTGAGAGCGTATGGTAGCCCAGGAATGAGAATTACCCCCATGATGGCATACCATTTGCAAAAGTAGACAACCCGAGGTATTGCAAGTGGGGTATGTCCAGTCTTTCTTAGTAGCCACTTAGTCACAAACACTGGCCAAATATTCGTTTTTTGCTTTTTTCACACAAAAACAAATATGAACGCTAACTTTGGCCAGTGTTTGTGACTAAGTGGCTACTAAAAAAGACTAAACATACCCCACTTTCAATACCTTGGCTTGTCTACTTTTTCAAATGGTATGCCATTATGGGGGTAATTCTCATTCCTGGGCTACCACACCGTCTCAAAGGTAACATTACCAATCTGGCAAATTTCAATTTGAAAATGGAATGTTCTATATTTGACCCTGTAACTTTCCAAAACAACATAAAACCTGTTAATGGGGGGTACTGTTGTACTCGTGAGACATCGCTGATTACAAATATGTGCATTTTTTTGCAGTAAAACCTAACAGTATTATGACATTCACAGTTAAAATGTCAGACGGAAATGCAAATTTAAAAAAAAATCTTATTTTCTCACATTTTTTTTACTTTTATTCATAATAAATGATGTTCCATATATGAATAGTTAATGATAGATTAAAGCCCTGTTTGAAAAACAAAATGATATATAATAAGTGTGGGTGCATATAATTTGAAAGAGGGGAACTATGGGTGAACAGACATATAGCGCAAATTCCAGTTTTTGTTTACGTTTTGTTTTGATCAGAACGTGCACTATTGACTCCGTCCTGAAGGGGTTAACTTCTCCTTGCGATCCAGCGATGTCCCCGCGCTGTGATTGCCGGTGAGAGCCCCGGCGGATGCCTCCATCTGACTTCCTGGTTCCGTCTCTGTGAGCCGCAGAGGCTCATGGGGGCGGAACTGAGCGGGTAATTCAAATGCAAAAAAATGGTACCGCTTTTGGTACAAAATTCCTGACATAATCATACCGCCAGGGAGGTTAATAATATGCACTGGAGTGTCAGTGTTGAAGGAGACCGAAGCTGCCCCTATTCTAAATGAAAGACCCGAGACATGGATACAACCCAATCTTAGGAGTAGTGTTCTGATGTAGAAGATGAATTTAGCCGTAGTCAGAGGGATTCAGTGAGAGTAGTGGTGAAATGTGTGTGGCATGACTGAGTGTGGGTAAGTAAGAGTCAAGTATTTTAACTGGGCACTAGTTCTAGGTGGGATAAAGTGATATAGAGGATGGATGAGTAGTTTGGTTCGTTTTAGAGGTTTGTAGAGAAAGTATATAGTGATCATGATTTTTAGCGATATCCAATATTTTTTAAGGTGGTCTCAAACAAACATAAAATGCTATATACAATTTGTGGGAATATCGAATAGTCGCGTACAGTAAATCAGAGAGGGCTCAGAATATCGAACCATCGATCGGTAACCTGGATGAAGTAGGGGGTCTATCTGTTTTATTAAATACTCGGTAATATGCTTTTAATGGGATAGGACATTAGGAAAGGTGTGTGATTGGGATAAGTGGTTGTGGCTGTACCTTATCCTGGGACCGACCTGGCTCCTAAGCTTGAGCCGCGCATGGCTGGATCACTCCTGCCTCCACACGAGTCGCATGCGGCTTGATCTCCTCTTCTGACTTAGCCGCGTGCACTGACCGCAGTGATCGGTCACGTGGCCCGTCTGGCACTAGGAGCATGGCTCGAGTCACGAGCTCGCTCTTAAAGGGGCAGTGGGAGCCAAAAGTTTATTCAGGCTCCCATTGGCCCACGTCATTCCAGCACCCCCACACACGAACGTTTTGGAGGCGTAGGCATGACGTGGGCCAATCAAATGTTAAATGATATTTAAACTTCCCTAGCCCTATCCACTTTGTCCTATCGTGGTTTCTGTGTCAGCACCCTTTAGTGCGTTCCTTGATCTATTTTGTTTATTTTGGTATTGACCATGGCTTTGTTCTTGACTCTGAATTTATCTTTAACCCTTTCCTGTCTTGTTTGCCCGTGTGACTGATTACCATCTACCTCACTCTGGCATGTTCTCGTTTTCGTAGTCTCTCTGTTACCATGACCTTGTCTCGTTTCTGATTATGCTTTATCTCTGTCTGACATTTAATCTGGCCATTCTAAGTCCAGGTAATACGTTATATCCTACTCTTGTCCCTTGCTATCCTAAACTCTGCGTGTTGGGGTATTACATCATGACATTATGATAGGACCATGGGCCCTGCAGGTTTAGGACAGCAAATGGCCTCCTATGAGGCAAGATTTTAAGAACAGGATCACCGTATGGACCAGATTGCCCAGGCCCATGAGACACTTTTGTCCAGAAATTATTATTTGGCCCCTGAGACACTGGTATACGTACCATCTCAACCCGTACCTCCCATTCCAGAGGCATCTATCCTGACTAGAGATGTCCCGAATAGTTCGCTGGCGAACATAGCTTGTTCGCGTTCGCCATGGATGGCGAACATATGCGATGTTCGGTCCGCCCCCTATTCGTCATCATTGAGTAAACTTTGACCCTGTACCTCACAGTCAGCAGACACATTCCGGCCAATCAGCAGCAGACCCTCCCTCCCAGACCCTCCCACCTCCTGGACAGCATCCATTTTAGATTCATTCGGAAGCTGCATTTTTTTTTTTTGTTGACAGAAGTGTGTTATATTTGAGCATGCTAGGCTGAACGTGCGTATATATTATGGCTAGTTGCATTGAGGGCATGAGTATATAGCAGTACATTGTTGTGAAAGATGGCTGTCATGTTTAGGGTGTAGCTTGCACGTTATCAACTGTGTATTTATATCAGCAGCTCCACCACTAGTTATAAATCAAGTGTGAGTCGCCCCATGAGATGAGACTAGTGAATAACATAATACATGAACGGTTAAGGTAAGGGCATGTAAGGAACTACGACAATAAACTCTTTAGGAGGTGAAATAATGACATGTTTAAACGCTTGCTACTTTACGATTAGTTAATGTGCAGAGAGCAGTTCATGTGATCAAAGGCATGGTGTGGAGGATCGGCTATAGTGCTTGGCAGGCTGCTGTTTACTGCTTGTGCTCATCCGATCCCTTCTGGGCACCAGGTGCAGACCCTGGGAGTCCCTGATACCTGGAACAACAAAGGCAAGTCTCTGGCTGAGTGCCAGGTTCGCGGCTTGAGGTGGTGGAAGCTTGTTTTGTCGGGTGGTCGGATCTGTCCCGGTGGTGCTTCACGTCCGGTGCGGGATTGTGGTGGCTTAAGGTGGAGGTGAGTGCTTGACGTGTGGCAGGCTCTGCATTTCTGTTTGTGCCTCCGGTCCCGTCTTCGACGCCTTTTGCGTTGGTGGATTTTAATGGGGACTGCTTCGCTTATTTATTTATTTATTTATTATTGCCATTTATATAGCGCCAACAGATTCCGTAGCGCTTTACAATATTATGAGAGGGTGATTTAACTATAAATAGGACAATTACAAATAAACTTACAGGAACAATAGGTTGAAGAGGACCCTGCTCAAACGAGCTTCCATTCTATAGGAGGTGGGGTGTAAAACACATTAGGACAGGAATTTACAATCAAATAAGGTGGGCTGCCCTTTAGGAGAGGGCAAGAGACAGGTATGTGAGGTAAGGGTTAGTCTTGGAGGCCATAAGCTTTCCTAAAGAGATGTGTTTTAAGGCACTTCTTAAAAGATGCAAGACTAGGGGAGAGTCTGATGGCGGTAGGCAGGCTATTCCATAGGAAGGGAGCCGCCCGCGAGAAGTCCTGCAAGCGCGAGTTGGCCGTACGAGTGCGGACAACGGACAGGAGGTGGTCACGGGCAGAACGGAGAGACCGAGAAGGGACATACCTATGGATCTGTAGCTTAGCTGTGGTGGAGCTTGTTGGGGCTGTGGTGGAGTTTGTTGGGGCTTCCTGCTTGTTATTTGCTTCCAAAGTTGATTAAAGGTTTGTCCAGCTTAGACTCAATATCCTGCAATGCTTCCCTGGTACCAGGAGGACACGCGGCTGCCGCCATATTGGGATAGTCGCAGATGAGTATGTCAGCCTGGGCGGCTGTGCTCTGTGCGTCCATTAGCTCCAGACAGCCTCTCAGCGGTGGACCGGGATAACCCGAACCGGTCCGAGGGGGGGGTAACGGAGCTCCTGCCGGGAAGTAGCTGCTCCTGGGCATCCCAGGATCGGGAGATCGGCCGCCTCTCCCGCCCGGTGAACACCAGGCCACACTTGCCACGCGGAGGTAAGTAAGACTCTGTCGAGTTGCTGACCGCTATTAAGCATGTCGGGTCGGTCAGGTAGGAGCAACATTGCTGGGTCATCCCCTTCTGGGGTGAAATTCGCTTGTTGATAGCTGCTTAAAGTGAGATATTGAGGGAGCTCACACGAAGTGCGTCTTTCCTCCAGGACAGCTAGGCCCCGCCCCCCGGAAGCGGCATTCTTAGTGAGAGGAGGGACAGTGTAGCTGCTGCTGACTGCTGCTGATTTAATAGGGAAATCGATAGCTAGGCTAGTGTATTCAGTGTCCACTACAGTCCTGAAGGACTCATCTGATCTCTGCTGTAAGGACAGCACCCCAAAAAGCCCTTTTTAGGGCTAGAACATAAATCTGCTTTTTTTTTTTTTCCTGTGTAATCTAATTGCAGTTGCCTGCCTGCCAGCATGTGTGCCAGGCTCACAGCGTATACTGTGCCCACTTGCCCAGTGCCACCACTCATATCTGGTGTCAGAATAGCTTGCATTTAAAAAAACAAAAAAACTTTTTTGACTGTAATATAATAACAGTCAGTTTCCTTCACACGTGTGCGTTTCAGGGCCTGCCAGGGCACAGTGTCACACCAGTGCAACTCATATCTGGTGTAACAGTAGTGTACATTAAAAAAAAACTAGAAATTTGACTGTGAAATAATAGCAGTCAGTTTCCTTCACACGTGTGCGTTTCAGGGCCTGCCAGGGCACAGTGTCACACCAGTGCAACTCATATCTGGTGTAACAGTAGTGTACATTTAAAACCAATATACAGGGGGCTTGTTGTCACCTTTCGGGGACCCTTGGTGTTGTACGTGGCTGGGTGGAGGAAGAGACCTTCAATGACATCAGTGAGGACAAGGAACGGGACATGGCTAGCTTGGTATCCAACCTTGTGCAAATGTTGCGGTTGTGCAAATGGACTGTTTGCGGTTGTGCAAATGGGCTGTTTGCGGTTGTTTGCGGTGCGTTAAACTGGGAGTTTGGTCTGTCACTGTGAAGCGGGCGTAACCCTTGCACTACCTGATCGATACAACATCATACCTGATGTTTTAAAGCACGTTATTCCAAACAATTTATAAATGTTAGGTGATTTATGCCCTTTATGGATTAAAACCAGACTCTGCATCAACTATGTAATTTTCCATGGGAGTTTTGCCATGGATCCCCCTCTGGCATGCCACAGTCCAGGTGTTAGTCCCCTTGAAACAACTTTCCCATCACTATTGTGGCCAGAAAGAGTCCCTGTGGGTTTTAAAATTCGCCTGCCCATTAAAGTCTATGGCGGTTCGCCCGGTCCGCCCGTTCGCGAACGGAAAATTTTATGTTCTCGACATCACTAGTGTAAAATCAAAACTGACAAAACAGAGGATGATGCCTCTCTTGATGACATCTCCTAAGAGATATGCACTCTGTAACCAGACTCTAGCTTTGAGTTTGTTTATCAGAAGTTGAAATACCTAGTCATTTACTTGGCCCTTGATCCCCAACCCCTGACCTCTATGATGTGAACTTATGGCCAGCTGGTTAAAATCCCTATAACTGACTTGACCTGCTGGAATGTTCACTATATGTTCTGGATAGAGAGGGTTCAGAGCATCAAATTAATCTCCCCTCTTGCCGTCTTTATTTATTTCAGGACCTGCTACTCCTCCTTGATGTTAAACAAATGTAGTTTATGATAGAGTGTAGTACAGTTTATCTTTGTTCTGTGATTTTATCTGGAACTGTTATTTTGTTTATAAACTGTTGTGTATTTTATTTTATCTAATCCGTAGTTTTTCTTTAAGAATACGGTTTGAAGGGACACCATTGCTTATAACTGCAATGTTTTTTTCAATGTCTTTGCATCAACAAGACAGCCCTTTCTCTCCCTTATGGAGAAAGATGTACTCCCTAGTCTGTATGTGCAGCGTCTTGCAACCTATGACTGAATTGTTGCATTGGGGCATTAATAGCCATCCCAGAACAAGAGTTTTTGGTGGCTTACATTAAAGGACCACTAAAGTGCCAGGAAAACATACTTGTTTTCCTGGCACTATAGTGCCCTGAGGGTGCCCCCACCCTCAGGGTCCCACTCTCGTGGCGCTGAAGGGGGAGGAAGGGGTTAATCCCTTACCTTTTTTCCAGCGCCAGGCTTCCTCGTCGCTGGGACTCTCCTCCCTCTTCTGATGTCCCTGGCTGAATGCGCATGCGCGGCAAGAGCTGCGCACGCATTCAGCCAGTACATAGGGAAGCATTCTCAATGCTTTCCTATGGACGCTGGCGTCTTCACACTGTAAAAATCACAGTGAGAAGCACGGAAGCGCCTCTAGCGGCTGTCAATGAGACAGCCACTAGAGGCTGGATTAACCCATAGGTAAACACATGTTTACTGCAAAAACTGTTAAACCTAGCTGGACCTGGCACCCAGACCACTTCATTAAGCTGAAGTGGTCTGGGTGCCTATAGTGGTCCTTTAAACCTGTGAAAATGTGGCATCTGATGCCAGCACCCATAGCATGCTGGCAACAGAGAGCCAATGATGGCACGGCCCCCTTTATAGGTTTTTTTTTTAACATCTGTTGCTTTAACACTATTCCTGAGCTCTGTAACAATTCCTTATATTATGTGCTAGTACCAAAGTCTTTAACCCTTAAGGACACATGTGTGACATGTCATGATTCCCTTTTATTCCAGAAGGTTGGTCCTTAAGGGGTTAAACTATAGAGAACTCTGTTAATGAATCTAGGCTTCTCAAAATTAGTAAAAATAGTGCTTTATTTCATGTATTATATATTATATGCACTAGTCTCTCTGCACATACTCGAGGACCTATTCATGCTGCCTTCTCTGTTGCAAGCACTTTGCTAAATATACAATATTTCATTGTTGGAAACATACTGAAACAATCTTTCATTTTAATGATTTCCCTGATGACCAGCTGCAGTTTAATTATGTAAGATTTCATCTGTTTACAAGCCCTTTGTGGAGATCATTTATGATATCAACTGTACAAAATATGTCACAGTTACTCATTAAAGGGACACTCCAGGCTGGAGATCATTTTTTTTAATAAGGATAACAGATAATGCCGTTGAAAACATGCAAACAAAATAGAATAAAAATGCATACGTGTAAAACATACTCAACCTTGATGTTTCTTTGTTTACTGTAAGTGTCCAAGATTTACAGCTTCTGCAGAGAGCTCTTCCTAGAGTAGGAAGCTGCTTTTGGACAATTCAAGTGATCCCATTGTTTTCGGCGCCCAGCAGGAGATTTGTGCATAGATAATTCCTATAATGCTGCTAATGTTCTCAACCTCAAAATGTATATTATGTATATTACCCTTAAAATGTTTTAAACTGTCTTGCCCACGATTATGTCTTTCTTCGCTGTGCAGTGAGTCAAGTGATATGTCCAAGTCTACAAATGTAGAAGTTAAAAAGCTATGCCAGAAGCTCTATACAAACTATCAGTATTAATACATTATGGTTAATTAAATAAAAGAATAAGACAATTTTTAATAGGCACATGGAACACAAATCAGTTATGTGCATGTTCTGCTGTTTGCAGGGAACTATATGGTATTCCTGAGAGAAATCCCATCTTGGGATGTTAGGTAGAAGATTCTGTGCAAAGGTACCCAGTGTTTTTTTTTTTTGTTAGTTTTTTTAGGTGGACCCAAATTGTGTAAACTACATTAGAACAGCGTCCCTTTATTTTATTCATCTACTAAATTAACTCTGTGACAAATTCTTCTAGTGCAAAATAATAGCATAAAATGAACATCCCTAGCACCATAACCACTTTGGGCACTGGACCTCTGGGGAAGAAGAAAATAAAATCAAAACAACTACTTTTGCAAATATCTTCATGCCATATAATATATAAAATCTATGCCAGCCCCATACGTCAGTGCGCCACGTATTGTCACATGTAATACGTACAGCTATGTGTTGCCACCCTAGATGATTGAGCAATATATAAACACATTGCATATATATATATATATATATATTACTCAATCATTAGATCAGGGATTCCAAATTAATTCTTCCCGTGGAACACTGACATAGTGTATCAACATTTCTGCAGGAGGATCTTCAGTGCTGCTGGCTGAGGTTGGTGTGCTGCTCAGTCCTCGCTGCTCCCTCTCCCCCTCCAGGCGGCGCGCTCTGTCTGGGAGGAAGTGCTGTCCCTTCCTCTTAGCATCCAATACTACAGGGGTCCGGTCACGGTTTTAGATGATTGCGGTGATTGACCGGACCCCTGTTTAGCAATACCCATCAGATGGCCCTAAATGCTTGGGGCACCCTATGTTGAAATCGCCGTGGAAGCCCAATTTTGTTCTCGCGGAACCCTAGGGTAATTGGGAAACGCTGCATTAGATGTTTGAGTAATATATAAACACATAATATAGACTGTAAGGTGGGCTGTGAGGTGGGTAGGGGGCTGTAAGGTGGGTAAGGGGGACTGTAAGGTGGGCTGTGATGTGGGTAGGGGTACTGTGAGGTGGGTGGTAGGGGGGTAGGAGGGTTGTGAGGTGGGTAGGGAAAGGGGAAGGGAAGCTGTGAAAAGGTAAATATAAATACCTTTCCTGCTGGTCCGGTGGGCAGCTTTCCAGCAAGGTCATCAACGTGTGTGGGGGTGGAGCTTCCGTTTAGGAGGCATGGCTTGTGGGGGCGGGGTATGCGGCCAAAATTGATTTTCCCTGTGCAGGGAAACTGACAGGTCTCCCTGCTGTCTGCCCGGCCCCAGCTTGCTGCGGCCCACCGGGAAATTTCCCGGTATCCCGATGGGCCAGTCTGTCACTGGGGAAGGGGGGAGTTGCACCAAGACCACTTCAATAAAATGAAGTGGTCTGGGTATCTATAGAGTACTTAACATTGGTGGTCTAAAAAAATTTTGAAGAGCGATTAAGGGATAACATGTTAATGTAATCCATTAAAGGGACACTATAGGCACAAAAACAACTTTAGCTTAGTTTTGGTATAGTAGTAGTTTTGGCATATAGATCATACCACTGCAGTCTGATTGCTCATGTATCATTTTCTTTATGTAGCCCTAGTCGCACCTCCCTGCATGTGACTTACACAGCCTTTATAAATGCTTCCTGTAAAGAGTCATTTAATGTTTAAACTTCCTTTATTGCACAGTCAGTTTAATTTAGAATTACTTATCTCCTGTAAAGTTAACTGCCTTCTAGACACTGCAGGAGCCTCCTGTGTGTGATTGAAGTTCAATTTACAGAGCAGGAAATAAAAATAAAAAAACATCTAAAGCAAGTTAAGATCTGGTGATCTGGGGAGGTTTGGCTAGTGCTGCACAAAAAGAAACAAAAGTGATTTAACTCCAAAATGGCAGAGAATTGAACAGTGAAACTACAGGGGAAATATATATACACCAAAACTGCTTCAATAACAACATTACGTTGTTTTGATATAGTATCCTTTTAATATAATGCATTTTGGAAAAAAAACATTTTGTTAAACAAGAAATACTTTAAATAATAGACTAGGAAACAATGTCACTCAGCAGCTGCAAAGCCATTAATGCACTGACATGTACAAATAAGGTTGTTAATTTGTATGTAAATATCATTTTGCCTTTTTATAAATCACTGGTGCAATTTTAGTCACCAGTTTCAAAATAGCATATAAAAAAGTGCAGAGGTAGACTGTAAATTTAATAAGAACAATGAAATACTTATGTATGAACTTGTGAAAAAGAGAAGAAGCTGCACTCATTTACCATGCCTCCGAAGTGTCCCACTTTTGGTGGACAGTCACAATTTTGTGGTGCTGTCTCACAATCCTGCTTTAATTTTAATTAAACTGCCCCAGTGCAGCACAGTGTGAGCACATCTTTAGACATTCTCACATTGTGCTGCGGGCTCTAGGACCATCCTGAAGGTTTGGGGCCAGCCAGGCTTCATTCACTTGGCAGGCCTGCCCATTTTTGGGGGCTGGTCTCACCCCTTTTGGACCTTTACTGGATGCCCCCCATTGTGGGCATCTATAGTGATGCCCAAAGGCCCAAAGATCCTGAAGAGGAACAACATTGGTTGAAATGCATTTACTTGAAAAATTATTCAGAAAACCTTGACTTAAATGAAATTACTTGTAAAATTTATAGAAACCATAACCATACCCACTGCAACTTGCGTCCGAGTCTTTTATAGCACACATATGGTTAACACACAGACACTAGCAATGCTGCTTTTTCAGTTACAGCAATAATAATTTTTCATCTTACATAAATAAGAAACACTGGCTGTAAATTGTAAATTCCAGGGTAATTGTATTTGTTTTCAACCCAACAATTAAAAGGCCTTGAATCATTCCTTTAAATTATCAAACATATTTCAAAGCAAAAGACGGGGTTTTCACTAACCTGAGTATATCCTGCATTTTGTTTTCGCTATTAATACATAAATGTGAGGCATAAAAAAATTCTGCACACATAACAAATTCTGACAAATGCACAGGAATTCTCTGGTAACAGTAAATTGTTAGAATGCGAACTTTGTGGGCATTTTGATTGGTTTGGTTGTGTGACTACTTAGTGGGAAATTATGAGGTTTCAGGGTTATGTTTTGTGTTTGGATTATATCTGTATGTTAATTTATGAGTATGTTTTATTGAGAGCTATACACACAGCATTTTGTTTACATTATGCTTGAGATTTGAATGCAGGCAACATCTGAATTTGATTTGCTTCAAGCAAGGAATGCAGGAAATATGGTATAATGAGGCACTAATTAAATTGTCTCCTTTAAATGCACCTCAGTCTTTTGCTGAAAACCATAGAAGCAGCTACTTGTAACTACGTGGTTTCTGGCTATTTAGTTCAGTTTTAGCGTATTCATTATTATTTATGTGTTTCAGATGTCTTTGTTAATTTTTCTATTACTTTGTTGATGTGTTCTCAAAAATGTATTGTGTATTGTGTGTATGTTCACAACCAAAGTAACATTTACTGATCTCTGACTCCTAAGATGTTTTATAAAAAATTACTCTCAATTATTTTATTTCTTGTAGTCCAATGTGATAACTTTACTAGAAAATTACAAAGTGAAATCTGCTACATATGTTTTTTTAATTCTTTATTTTTATTGTGCATGTGAACATATAAAGATTGCACACTATACAAATATATCAAAGAATAGGTTTGTCAGATCTAAACAGTTGTGCATAGAAATCAGCACTTTTTTTAATATATAATGAGGCAAGCATAGTGCATATTTAAGAAGACTTAGCAATAAAGTTTGAGCAATAGGTGAAATAGATAAGTGATAAGTGATAAACCATCAGGTTGTGGCAATTTTGCTTTGGCATAGTAAGTGACACTAGTGTGACAAAATTCGATGCAACATAGACTTATAAAGCAAAGTGAAAACTATAACTAAAATGTCTATCTTTATGCTTGGTGAGCTATAACGGTGAGGATAGACTAAAAATCGGGCATTTAAGCTCCCGATACTACAAGTATGCCTTACTTGTGAGCAGATCTGTCTTCCAGGCACTAATCGCCTACATATGGTTTTTAACTGCATATTACTTTTTTTTTATTATTGCTATTCATGCAGGAATAATAATATATTTGTAGTGGAACATTAAAATACAGCTGATGCTAAGCTCTTAAGAAATATTAAAGGAACACTCTAATGTGAAAATAAAAAAACATATCTATTATATGTAATATATTTTTTTATCAAGGGTTACCCTTATAAAAAAAAGTTTAAACAAAAATGGCAGAACTTACCTTAGTCACTTCTTCTTAAAAGAAAGTAATCAGTTCAGTTCTCTAACTCGTAATGCGCGACCTCTGTTTGGCCAAGATAGTCAGCTGATGTTCTAAGCCTATCACCAACAACCAAAGCAAAAAAGGAAGGATTAGAAGAGGCAGATTTGTCAGGCATAAGGAAGCCTACTTTGGGTTTAAAACATTCAACAATGGTTTAACTACTCAAATTAATAAGGAGAATTTATCCCCATAAGTTCATTGAAATCAAATTGAAATGGGGTGGAAGTGTTCCTTTAACTCCAGATAGGGCGCATTAAAATGACACTGTCTCTCAATGTTACCGTTTTTGGATTATTATAAAGTGATCCAGTTCAAATACCTGGAAAAATATGCATAACTAACTTAAGCAAGTTGCTTTCAGGATATATCTATCTATACAGGGCCAGATTAAGAGCCCAGTGGGCCTGGTGCTGACAATTATGACGGGCCTAATTACAGGATCATATCGACCAAAAACAGTAAAACACTCCCAAGCGTCATGTATCTGATGGAGATGGTGCTGGAGAGAAAGAAAACAGCAGCTATAAGAAAACACATACCCTAGGCTAATCTCTCACTAACTTATGTTTTCATCTTTCAAGCAAATCCATAACCCCTAACAGCAGTGTCCAGTCAAGCAGGAAGTCAATGGGCACGGTAAAAGGGTGTGCCACTGACACAAATCACGTAACCTGCCAAAAGGGGCGAACATGCCCAAAAAGAGGACAGGTCTGCCCAAATAATTAGGCCAGCCTGGCATGAATGCATGTCAGGCTGCCTGCCAATCATGCAGCTGGCCAACTAAGGGCATACTATGCAGACAGCACCCGAGCTTGGCATAAATGCATCTAATGATGCGCTCGCTCAACGCTTTCTAGGGACTGTCCCCTAGCACTCGCTGGTCCACTTGTCTCCTTACCTTCTTACTAGCAGGCAGAAGCTCCTGGTATATAGTCTGGGACAGAGAAAAGCTGTATGTAGTGAAAGGGAACATGCCACAGTGTTAGAGAGACCAACGTCTGCATTACCTTATAGGGTCAGGAACACAAACATGAATTCATGACCCTATAGTGTTAACACCACCATCTAGCCCCCCTGAGCCCCTCATGCCTCCATAAATATAGCAAAATCTTAATGTATTCAAGCCTGAAGCTGTAACTCTGCATGCTGTTAGACTCGGAAAAACAAGCAGTCTGCTGACATCATTAGAAGTGGTGGCCTGATCCAATCACAGTGCTTCACCATAGGATTGGCTGAGACTGACAAAGAGGCAGATCAGGGGCAGAGCCAGCATGATCCAAACACAGCCCTGGCCAATCAGCATCTTCTCATAGAGATTAATTGAATCAATGAATCTCTATGAACAAAGTTCAGTGTCTGCATGCAGAGGAAGGAGATACTGAATGTTTGGATGCATTTAAGGCAGCCATGACCCAGGAAGGATCTCTAACAGCCATCTAAGGAGTGGCCAGTGAAGTTATCACTAGGCTGTAATGTAAACACTGCATTTTCTCTGAAAGGACAGTGTTTACAGCAAAAAGCCTGACGGTAATGATTCTACTCACCAGAACAAATTCAATAAGCTGCAGTTGTTCTGGTGACTATAATGTCCCTTTAACTATATTCATTGTCAGCCAGTCCACACAAGTTTTGTTCCCATGCATCCCTCTTAAGTTTCCATACTTAAGTAAGAGTATGTGAAAAGTAGTTAGGGTTGCCACCTTTCTTGGAAAAACATACCAGCCTTGCTAATTTGCATAATTAAATATGTATGGGTGACATCACATGATGTAAATCACAAGGAGTGACATAAGAGAAAATGCTGTAAAATCTCCAAAAAAACTACTTAGTTTGATTCTGCTGTATAGATGGATACCTCCCAGTGCCCCTATGTCTCCCAGTACCCCCATGTGTCGATTACTCCAGGTCTCAGTGTTCCTATGTATCAGTGTCTCAGTGCCCCATGTCTCCCAGTGTCCCTAGTGTCGTGTCCCCAGGTCTCCCAGTGATCCTATGTATCACAGTGTCTTAATGCCCCATGTCTCCCAGGGTCCCCATGTAACTAGGACACTAGGAAGACGGGGAGACCTGGGGACACGGGGGTACCTAGGGACACGGAGACACCAGTGACACTGGGAGACTAGGGGACTCTGGCTGGGACACATGGGGACACTGGGAAAATAGGGGATACTTGAAGACATGGGGACACAGACACCGGGGACACAGACACTAGAGACACTGGCTGGGGGACATGGGGACACTGAGACACCAGGGCCACATACACTAGGGACACTAGCTTGGAGACATGGGGACATTGAGACACTTGAGGCACTGGGAGACATGGAGCCACTAGGAGACATGGGGACAGTGAGACACTGGCAGACTGGGGGGCACTGGGAGACTAGGGGTCACTGAAATGCCAGGGACACTGGCTGGGAGACATGGGGACACTGTGAGACATGGGGACTCTGTGTCCCCATGTGTCTCTGTGTCATAATGTCTCCCAATGTCCCTTAGTGTCTCAGTGTATGTCTCCTTGCAGCCTTTCCCCCCATCCCTTACTTCCCTGAGCTGTAGGCTGTCTCGGCAGGGTGGGATCTGCTGTCTGGACTCTCTGTAGCTGCTCCCCTGCGGATCAGTGATTAGAGATAGGCAGGGAGGGATATGCTGGAGCTTCCTATCCCTGCTTCTCTCCATACACAGCGACCCCTACTGGCCAGTGCTGGTATTGCATAGGAATCTCTTGTTTATACTGAGAAAAATACCAGCATTTGTATTGCCAGTATCACTGTAATATTGGAACCAGCCAGGCAGCCTCAAATACTGGCTGTGCCAATAAAATAAAAGTCAGGTGGAATCCCTAAGAGTAGTGTGTTAAAAAAAAAAAAAAAAATGTTTTTTTTTTTTTTTTTAAATCAATGGGCCTATTCCATGGGCCTGGGCCTGGAGCTGCAGCTCCATCAGCCCCTATGTTAATCCGGCCCTGTATCTATAAAATAATTCTAAGGGAAATTTGGTTCATAGAATTCCAAAGTAAGTGGTACACCAATTTTGAAGGGTGTACACCTTAGTATAGTTATTTTTATACAGTATTCTTTGTTTCCTGCACATGGCAACTTTCAGGAGAGGTTATTATATATTTTTTTATTTATCATGTTTGTAAAATGACAGTAACTTTTTAAATCAATAATATTTAAATATCAAAGATATTTTTTGTAAAGTCCCAACCAGGGCCGCCATCAGGGCATGACAACCGCAACGGTTGTCATGGGCCCGGCAGTCCTGGGGGGCCCGGACTGCTCAGGTCGTCCGGGCCCCACATTCAGTGGGAACATACCGGGTCGCAGGGGGCCCTGCGACCCCGGTATGTTCCCACTGGGCCAGCCTCTTCTCCTGGGGGGCCCAGCAGCCGGTCACCTCAGGGCCCCCCAGAGGCTGGCCCTGCTGACACCCGGCGGGCGCGCGAGGGAGCACTCTCCTCTGAGTGCTTCCTCTTCAGCTCCCTCGCGCACCGTACTGATGCCGGAGCCGGAAGATGACGTCATCTTCCGGCTCTGGCATCAGTACGCGGCGCGCGAGGGAGCTGAAGAGGAAGCACTCAGAGGAGAGTGCTCCCTAGCGCGCCCGCCGGGTCACCGGGTGTCAGGAAATTTGAGTGGGTGGGGGTGGGGGTGGGGGGGGAATTTGAATGAGTGGGGGGGAGAGGGAAGGCAGGAAATTTGAGGGAGGGGGGAGGGAGGAAATATGAATGAGTGGGGGGGAGAGGGAGGGAAGGGAGGAAATTTGAGTGGGTGGGGGTGGGGGGGGAATTTGAATGAGTGGGGGGGAGAGGGAAGGCAGGAAATTTTAGGGAGGGGGGAGGGAGGAAATATGAATGAGTGGGGGGAGAGGGAGGGAAGGGAGGAAATTTGAGGGAGTGGGGGGAGAGGGAGGAAATTTGAATGAGTGGGGGGAGAGGGAGGGAAGGGAGGAAATTTGAGGAATGGGGGGAGAGGGAGGGAGGAAATTTGGGGGGGGGAGGAAGGGAGGAAATTTGATGGGGGGAGAGGAAGGAAATTTTGGGGGGAGAGGAAGGTAGGAAATTTGGGGGGGAGAGGAAGGAAATTTGGGGGGGAGAGGAAGGAAATTTGGGGGGGGGAGGAAGGAAATTTGAGGGAGGGGAGGGAGAGGAAGGAATTTGAGGGGGGAGAGGAAGGGAGGAAATTTGAAGGAGGGGGGAGAGGAAGGGAGGAAATTTGAGGGAGGGGGGAGAGGAAGGGAGGAAATTTGAGGGAGGGGGAGAGGAAGGAAGGAAATTTGAGGGAGGGGGAGAGGAAGGGTGGGCATTTGAGGGGGGAGAGGAAGGGAGGACATTTGAGGGGAGGAGAGGAAGGGAGGAAATTTGAGGGGGAAGGAAGGAAATTTGAGGGAGGGGGGAGAGGAAGGGAGGAAATTTGAGGGAGGGGGAGAGGAAGGGAGGAAATTTGAGGGAGGGGTTGAGGAAGGGAGGACATTTGAGGGGGGAGAGGAAGGGAGGACATTTGAGGGGGAGAGGAAGGGAGGACATTTGAGGGGGGAGGAAGGAAATTTGAGGGAGGGGGAGAGGAAGGAAATTTGAGGGAGGGGGGAGAGGAAGGAAATTTGAGGGAGGGGGGAGAGGAAGGAAATTTGAGGGGGGAGGGAGGAAGGAAATTTGAGGGGGGAGGGAGGAAGGAAATTGGAGGGGGGAGGGAGGAAGGAAATTGGAGGGGGAGGGAGGAAGGAAATTGAAGGGGGGAGAGGAAGGAAATTGGAGGGGGGGAGAAGGAAGGAAATTGGAGGGGGGAGAAGGAAGGAAATTGGAGGGGGGAGAAGGAAGGAAATTGGAATGGGGAGAAGGAAGGAAATTGGAGGGGGGAGAAGGAAGGAAATTGGAGGGGGGAGAAGGAAGGAAATTGGAGGGGGGAGAAGGAAATGAGAGGGAGGGGAGAAGAAGGAAATGAGAGGGAGGGGGAGAAGAAGGAAATGAGAGGGAGGGGGAGAAGAAGGAAATGAGAGGGAGGGGGAGAAGAAGGAAATGAGAGGGAGGGGGAGAAGAAGGAAATGAGAGGGAGGGGGAGAAGAAGGAAATGAGAGGGAGGAGGAGAAGAAGGAAATGAGAGGGAGGGGGAGAAGAAGGAAATGAGAGGGAGGGGGAGAAGAAGGAAATGAGAGGGAGGAGGAGAAGAAGGAAATGAGAGGGAGGGGGAGAAGAAGGAAATGAGAGGGAGGGGGAGAAGAAGGAAATGAGAGGGAGGGGGAGAAGAAGGAAATTGGAGGGGGGGAGAAGAAGGAAATTGACGGGGGTAGGGGGAGAGATTGACATCCATCACACACACACACACAATGCACCCCTTGCACACAGAAAACCACACAATGCATTACACACAGACACACATACACAAGCAATGCATCCCTTACACACACTCAGTGCATCCCTTACAGACACACACACTGCATCCCATACATACACAAACTCACCTTGCAGCCCTTACACATACAAACACAGATTCACACAATGCATTCCTTACACACATCAGGACATCCCCCCCCCCCCACACACACACACACCCCTGTGAACAAACTCATTGGTGGAACATGAAGGTGGACCCTTGGACCCAGACCTTGAGCTGTGTAAAGGGCCCTCAAAACATGGAGCTGCTTCTCGTTCTCCCAGAACATTGATTTTTGTGACCACAGTTACAAACCGCCTCCAGAGAGCCTGTTCTACACCAGACCAGTGGAGCCAGACGGCAGCTGAAGCCCATCATCATCCTCATCTGGTTGTAAGTAGGCAATCTAGTATATTATTCGTGGCACTAATCTTTAATTTACCTCACATTAAAGGGACACTATAGTCCCCAGAACCACTGCAGCTTAATGCAGTGGTTCTGGTGTCTATAGCCTGTCCCTGCAGGCCTTTTATTGTAAACACGGCGGCACTGCAGCACTGTGTTAGTTAACATGGCAGATCATATGGGTGGGGCACTGTGATGTCACATGGGGGGGCGGCAAACTTTACTTTTGCCTAGGGCGGCAAAAATCCTTGCACCGGCCCTGCAGACACTGCATCCCTGTGGGGGGGGACTCGGGTGCAGGCGCGGGGGGCCCAGACCTTGAGCTGTGTCAGGGGCCCCAAAATTTCTGATGGCAGCCCTGGTCCCAAAGTACCCATAATGCATTTGTGTCCACTGCCACAATGGTAACGATAGTTTGGTTGCGATTTTAAGTATGCCCTCAAATGTCTGGTAGTTCTGGCCTAGTTCTAGTTATCTCCTTTTAGACCACCACCTCATTTCCAAAGGTAGGGGCTAACGTCAAGACACCTGGATGTATGTAAGAGGTAGTGATGACTGAATTTCATTTGCTAGTTAAAGAAGTTAATATTATTAATTTAGCAGAAAATGGGGGCAGTATAATTTGTGTACATGGACCCCTTACCACAGCCTTGTCATGTTGCTGCTCTTTTAATTCAGTGAGATATGTGTGATTAATTCCTCCTGCGTCACTAAAAGCCAAAGGTTCCTTAAGTACCTTTCCTTACTCAGAACACATAAGCAGCCTTATTTCACTTCAGGACTTTTAATTAGTGCTCAGATGACCAAGTAAACCTTGTCACAGGGAACATTTGCCTGAAACATCTCCTTCTCCTCGTGCATGCAGTTCTAGCTGTATACGTGCTCCGGAGAGAAAAAGCCTTTTGTCAGAAAGTGACATACTGGCAGTCCAAGAAAAATCTGAACCTAAATCCCTTCATTGATTTTTGGAAAGTCATAAGACTTCAGATGACACTGCCACAGCCAACCTTTAGCTGCTTGTGATCTGGCATAGGGCTGCATTGTCTTTCTGGACTGTGAACCTTATGTGTACAGTGTAAACAGTTCGTGAGCTGCACAGTCTGATCCATCTGTCTGTCTGGGCAGTGTCCCCCGACACCAGAGGCAGCAGCAATCATGGCTGAAATGGTCAATGCGGCATGTCTAATGGGGGGAAGATATTCAGAAGGCTCACAACGGATACACAATAGGCTTTCTAAATAGCCTTTTTGCACCCTGAGTCTTATTGAGAATGGTATCATTAAAAAGAGACACTCAGGCACACAACATCATAGTAATGAAAGTAGCTTTTGATTTTTTTCTCTCTTCTCCATTATTGCTTGCCACTTCTCTTATGTTGTCTGTATAAGATTTCCCTTGTGTTGTGTTTTGTTGTATATTTCTTTAGTAAGAAAAGAAAAAAGGTCTTCCTTCATAGATTACATACGGTAATTTTTTTTCACCGTTTTATATGGATAGGGGGCATGTGAAAGCATGCTTGGAACAGTGCAGATAGAAATATAAATGAAATTAAGCAGACAGAAATAAAAATAAATAGTTTACCTGCTATGCAAATAAAATGCTTAAGAAACACCATTAGTCAGGCCCTTTATGAGAATAGTTTCTATAAGAAAATGAAGAGTGTTTGTTGGTAGAGATGTCGCGAACATAAAATTTTCCGTTTGAGAATGGCGAACGCAAATTTCCGCAAATGTTCGCGAACGGGCGAACCGGGCGAACCGCCATAGACTTCAATAGGCAGGCGAAATTTAAAACCCACAGGGACTCTTTCTGGCCACAATAGTGATGGAAAAGTTGTTTCAAGGGGACTAACACCTGGACTGTGGCATGCCGGAGAGGGATCCATGGCAAAACTCCCATGGAAAATTACATAGTTGATGCAGAGTCTGGTTTTAATCCATAAAGGGCATAAATCACCTAACATTCCTAAATTGTTTGGAATAACGTGCTTTAAAACATCAGGTATGATGTTGTATCGATCAGGTAGTGTAAGGGTTACGCCCGCTTCACAGTGACAGACCAAACTCCCCGTTTAACGCACCGCAAACAACCACAAACAGTCAATTTGCACAACCGCAAACTCCCCATTTGCACAAGGTTGGATACCAAGCTAGCCATGTCCCGTTCCTTGTCCTCACTGATGTAATTGAAGGTCTCTTCCTCCACCCAGCCACGTAGAACACCAAGGGTCCCCGAAAGGTGACAACAAGCCCCCTGTATTTTTTTTTTTCAAATGTACACTACTGTTACACCAGATATGAGTTGCACTGGTGTGACACTGTGCCCTGGCAGGCCCTGAAACGCACACGTGTGAAGGAAACTGACTGCTATTATTTCACAGTCAAATTTCTAGTTTTTTTTTAAATGTACACTACTGTTACACCAGATATGAGTTGCACTGGTGTGACACTGTGCCCTGGCACGCCCTGAAAAGCACAAGTGTGAAGGAAACTTACTGCTATTATATTACAGTCAAAAAAGTATTTTTTTTTTTTTTTTTTTAAATGCAAGCAATTGTGACACCAGATATGAGGGGTGGCACTGGGCAAGTTCGCACAGTATACGCTGTGAGCCTGACACACACGCTGGCAGGCAGGCAACTGCAATTCGATTACACTGACAGCAGAGATCAGATGAGTCCTTCAGGGCTGTAGTGGACACTGAATACACTAGCCTAGCTATCGATTTCCCTATTAAATCAGCAGCAGCTACACTGTCCCTCCTCTCACTAAGAATGCAGCTTCCTGGAGGCGGGGCCTAGCTGTCATGGAGGAAAGACACACTTCATGTGAGCTCCCTCAATATCTCACTTTAAGCAGCTATCAACAAGCGAATTTCACCCCAGAAGGGGATGACCCAGCAATGTTGCTCCTACCTGACCGACCCGACATGCTTAATAGCGGTCAGCAACTCGCCTGGTGCTCACTGGATGCCCAGGAGCAGCTACTTCCCGGCAGGAGCTCCGTTACCCCCCCCCCCCCTCGGACCGGTGGGGGTTATCCCGGTCCACCCCTGAGAGGCTGTCTGGAGCTAATGGACGCACAGAGCACAGTCGAAGAGTAAAATCTTCTAAAAGCAATTAGGAGGGTCCAAAATAGATACAAAGTATTACATAAAATATGAAATTACACTTGACGTGTATTGCCAAATCACAGGCTCTTTCAAACTTTGAGAAAGCCTTTGATTTGGTGAAATGCGTCAAGTGTATTTTTGCCAAATCACAGGCTTTATCAAAGTTAATTAACAATGTATGCCAAAACTGGGATAAAAATTCAGTTTCATAAATAACCATGAGACTGTTCACAAATTTGGGGAACAATATATACAATATATTATTAATGACATAAGGAAAAAAATAAGCATATTTTTATGTCTATTTTAATATTGCATCTACTGTATATTATACAATTGCTACATCATTTTTTCAGTACCATCTAAAAAAGAGATACTATGTAATGTATAATATGTATAACCTTTACTATACATTTATTTTATCAATGAGTTTACATTTATTGGGGATTAACAATTCCTTATTTGCATTTATATATTGCTTACCATCAGTTTATACACACAGCTGCTTTTGTTTCCATGTTTAAGGTTACACTTGTAAGGCTATTTACTAACACGAAAAGTCAAAGTGAATTCAGTGTGGCTACTCTGGCCTTACATTTTAAATTCACTTTGAATTATCATGTTAGTAAATAACCCTGTTAGTTTTTTATTCTTAAATATATTCAATAAAAAAGGTTACGCACTAACATGCTATTCTGTTCGGAGGCAAATAATCTATACATCTATAAATATAGAGTCTGTTATAATTGAATAGTGGTTCTGCAGCTTCACAAGCCTGGCTGTCACTGTTGTTTAAAAATGTTTGAATATAGTTGGTGTTTCTGTTAGACTGTAGCTATATGTATCGTATTGTTAACATTTCTTATTGACTTTGGGGTCTATAGACATTCAAAATGTAGGTTCTAGTAGTTCATTTAGAAAAATATGTATTCTGCTATATTGTATTATTTACAACTTGTCTATCATGGCCTAATGATTGTTAAGTAACCATCTCTCATTCAGGTTAATGCCATAAAAAAAGTGCTGATTTGGAAAACAATTAAGCAAATCTCCATTTCAGCTCTAGCCACAGTTTGGCTAATTTAGCCTAAATTTTGCATTTTAGTTCCCGGTTAGTCAATAAACCCCATTATCTACTAAATACTTGTCATTTGCTGTGGGATTGTAGAAAAGTAGTGAATATCTTCAATGTTCGAACTGGAAGCTACAATAATAAAATGCTGAAAATACAATACAAGCGCCTGATGTAAAGAAACTGGGGTAGATGGCTTATTACAAATAAAAAAATAAATAAAAAAAACCCTTGTGACATAAATCTAATAATCCTCCTGCCCCTTCAGGACCAGGCTACGAGCTTTGATTCCTCACAGTCGATTATCAGATTTTCTTTATGTATAACGTTATTCCCATTAGTGACTTTTATGTACAGGGTACGAGAGAAAAGATATAAGGTAACCTGAAGGGAAATCAGTGCTTGAAACCTTTCATTAAATACAGAATGCTCAGTATCATGACATTTACAAAATCTTCAAGGAAAAGGTATTGAAGAAGAAAAAAAATGAATGCCTTTTTTTCTATTCGAATGCTTAGGCTAAGGATTTGGATTTTGGTCACTTTGATTTGCTTTGAAATAAAAGAACAACTAAACAGCCATTTTAAAATGGTGTATTCTACTTTATTTATTGTTAATCCTCCTTGCTGCTATTAATCCCCATTTTTGTATTTGCTTTTTATCCCAAATCTACTATTTGTGACCTCGGACTTAATTTAATGTGTTTAGGTAGCACTGTGTTACATGTTGACAGGCAATTCTTAAATCCTGAATTGGTAAAAAAAAAAAAGGTGGGCTGCCTTTGGCATCTACAACACCAAAACTTGGTTTCAATCTTGGGGGTGCATTACAATTTAGTTTTGAATAACTTATCAATAACTTTTACTGACTTTCAGCTGGTATAGCACAACAAAGCGATCACAAAATGTACAAACCATTTCTCTGCTGGTAATGCCATTGAAGTCACAAAAGTCTTGAAAATAGGCCACCTTGTTACTATATTATTATATTGCAGTTATAGTCAGGGGAGATACTAGATTGCATGATGTGTGTGTGTGTGTGTGTGTATTGTGAACATGTATATATGTCATGGTTTCAATTTTACTATATTACATTGTAGTAACAGTCAGAGAATTTGCTAGATTCCAAAAATACCAGGAGCATGAGACCAAAGCAAACTTTGGTTACCCGACTGCTGCTAGACAATAATGAGCCGTGCTGTTTATCCTAACTGAGTTTAACCCCATTGCTACCTGAGATGTAACTCCAGCAGTGCTATTGGGGTGTCATTAACCATCCTGGACCTTGAAATTGTTGTTATTTTTCATATTTAGATTTAGAGTACTGTATTTTATGTTTTAAGCTGAGTCATTCTCTGCAATCAGTTAATAACTCAGAAGCTGTATTCCGTAATGGCTTAAAAAATGGGGCCATGCCTCTACTGGACTATGAATTTAGTTGCGTGGCACATCAGCAATGATGAAACGCAATCAATTATTTTTCAGGAGATGAAATGGAGATTGTAAAGGTATTTTTATGTTTGCTTCAAAGATCCCCAAGTTTGCCTAGTATACTATTCTAAAATGAAAACATATATACAGTATCTCACAAAAGTAAGTACACCCCTCACATTTCTGTAAATATTTTATTATATCTGTTCATGTGACAACACTGAATAAATGATATTCTGCTACAATGTAAAGTAGTAAGTGTACAGCCTTATGACAGTTTAAATTTGCTGTCCTCTCAAAATAACCCAACACACAGCCATTAATGTCTAAACCGTTGGCAACAAACGTGAGTACACCCCTAAGTGGAAATGTCCGAATTGGGCCCAATTAGCCATTTTCCCTGCCCGGTGTCATGTGACTCGTTAGTGTTACAAGGTTTCAGGTGTGAATGGGGAGCAGGTGTGTTAAATTTGGAGTTATCGCTCTCACACTCTCTCATACTGGTCATTAAGTTCAACATGGCACCTCGTGGCAAAAAACTCTCTCAGGATCTGAAAAAAAGGAATTGTTGCTCTACATAAAGATGGCCTAGGCTATAAGAAGATTGCCAAGACCCTGAAACTGAGCTGCAGCACGGTGGGCAAGACCATGCAGCGGTTTCACAGGACAGGTTCCACTCAAAACAGACCTCGCCATGGTCGACCAAAGAAGTTGAGTGCACATGCTCAGTGTCATATCCATAGGTTGTCTTTGGGAATCAGACGTATGAGTGCGGCCAGCATTGCTGCAGAGGATAAAGGGATGGGAGGGTCAGTCTGCCAGTGCTCAGATCATATGCCACACACTGCATCAAATTGGTCTGTATGGCTGTCATCCCATTAGGAAGCCTCTTCTAAAGATGATGCACAAGAAAGCCAGCAAACAGTTTGCTGAAGACAAGCAAGTGAAGTGCATGGACTACTGGAAACATGTCATGTGGTCCGAAGAGACCAAGATAAACTTCTTTGGTTTAGATGGTGTCAAGCGTGTGTGGCAGCAACCAGGTGAGGAGTACAAAGACAAGTGTATCTTGTCTTCAGTCAAGCATGGTGGTGGGAGTGTCATGGTCTGGGCCTGCATGAGTGCTGCCAGCACTGGGGAGCTACAGTCCATTGAGGGAACCATGAATGCCAACATGTGCTGTGACATACTTAAACCGAGCATGATCCCCTCCCTTTGGAGACTGGGCCGCAGGGCAGTATTCCAACATGATAATGACTCCAAACATACCTCCACGACGACCACTGCCTTGCTAAAAAAGGTAAAGGTGATGGACTGGCCAAGCATGTCTCCTCAAACGGAAGGTGAGGGAGCAAAAGGCAGGGCCAGATTAAGAGCCCAGTGGGCCTGGTGCTGACAATTATGATGGGCCTAATTAGAGAATCTTATCGACCAAAAACACTAAAACAATCATACCTCCCAAGCGTCATGTATCTGATGGAGATGGTGTTGGAGGGAAACTCAAAGGATGTAGCTATAAGAAAACAAATACCCTATGCTTATATCTCTCTAATTTATGCTTTCATCTTTCAATTAAATCCATACCCCCTAACAGCAGTGTCCAGCAAGCAGGAAGTCAATGGGCACGGTAAAAGGTTGTTCCTATGAAGCGAATTACGTGACCAGAACTGACCAGAAGAAAGGGGACATACCACAGTGTTAGAGTGACCAAAGTCTGCATTACCTTAACTAATTTTATTGTCAGCCGTTTGACACAAATTTTGTCCCCATACCTCCCTCTTAAGCTTCGATACTTTTAAGGGACACTACAGTCACCAGAACAACTACATCTTATTGTATTTGTTCTGGTGAGTAAAATCATTCCCTTCAGGCTTTTTGCAGTAAACACTGTCTTTTCAGAGAAAAAGCATTTTTTACATTACAGCCTAGGGATAACTCCACTGGCCACTCCTTAGATGGCTGCTAGAGGTGCTTCCTGGGGCAGTAATGCCTAGTGTGCAGCACTGCCATTCAGTGTCTCCACCAAATGCATGCATACACTGAACCTACCTCGTAGAGATGCATTGATTCAATTCATCTATATGAGGAGATGCTAATTGTTCAGGGCTATGTTTGACTTGTGCTGGCTCTGCCCCTGATCTGCCTCCTTGACAGTCTCAGACAATCCTATGGGGAAGCATTGTAATTGGCTCAGATCACCACTTCTGACGTGTGTCAGCAGACAGAGTCAGTTCAGAGGCAGACAGGGGCAGAGCCAGCAGCTGCAGACTTGAATACAAGTACGATTTTACTATATTTAGGGAGGCAAGAGGGGTTCAGAGGGGCTAGATGGTGGTTTTAACATAATGGGGTCAGAAATACATGAGTGTGATACATGATTGTGTCCCTGACCATATAGTGTTCCTTTAAGCAAGAGTATGTGAAGAGTAGTTAGGGTTGCCACCTTTCCTGGAAAACAATACTGGCATTAAACATTTGTATAATTACTTATGTATGCGTGACATCGCATGATGTAAATTACAAGGAGTGACATAAGAGAAAATTCTGTAAAATCACCAACAAACTACTTAGAGTTTGATTCTGCTGTATTAATGGATTGCTCCCAGTGTTTTTTTCCTGTCTCCCAGTGTCCCAGTCTCCCAAGTCACAGTGTCAGTGTCCCTATGTCACCCAGTCCCCTAGTTTCCCAGTGTCTCAGTGTCCCCATTTCTCCCAGTGTCCCCATGTCAATAGGATACTAGGTGACACTGAGAGACATGGTGACGCAGTGAGACATGGGGACACTGAGAGCCCTGGGGACACTGAGACAATTGGGGACACTGGGAGATATGGGGGCACTGAGACACTTGGGGGCACTAAGACACTTGGAGACACTGGGAGACATAGGGGCACTTGTGGATACAGACATGGGGACACTGGGAGACATGGGGACACTGAGAAATTTGGGGACACTGGGAGAAATAGGGACACTGAGACACTAGGGACACTGGGAGACATAGGGACACTGGGAGACATGGGGACACTGGCTGGAAGACATGGGGACATTTAGACACCTGGGACTCTGGCTGGGAGACATGGGGACCCTGGGAGACATGGGAACACTGTCTCAGTGTCCCCAGGGCTCTCAATGTTCCCTAGTGTCTCAATGTCCCCATGTCTGACTGCTGTCTTTCACCTATTCCTCACTTACCTGAGCTGTAGTCTGTCTCTGCAGGCTGGGAGCTGCTGTGTGGACTCTCTGTGCTGTGTAGCTGTTCCCCCACGGATTAGTGAGTAGAGAGAGGCAGGGATATGCTGTAACTTCCTATCCAGTGGGGTACATACCATGGTCACAGGGGTCACAGCTGCTACCTGGCCCGTCACTCCAGGGGGCATGGCTGCCCTGCGGACCCCTGCGACCGGGTGCCTGCCATCATGTGTTGCGGCCCTGGCCATGCGGTATAATTGCCGGGGCCACACGTGAAGGGGCCCATCGGGTGGCCCATGCTGTTAAGGCCACCCAATGGAAATGAATATCATCATCAGAGTGTGCCCGGTAACAGCGCGATGAGGCCCCTCTGATGATGTCAGACACTGGGAGGAAGTGACTGCCCCGGTCACTCCTCCCAGCAACCACCAGGAGCCACGCGGGAGGAAGGAGAGGGAGTCAGAGTGGGAACTCTGACTCCCATCAACCTGAGCCACTGAACCCCCAGGGAAATCACCCTCCTGCACCTAAAAGGTAGGTAATAGGAGGGTGACTAAAATATTTTGGTGGCCACACAAAATATTGACAATTTATACATTTCCACTTAGGGGTGTACTCACTTTTGTTGCCAGCGGTTTAGACATTAATGGCTGTGTGTTGAGTTATTTTGAGGGGACACCAAATTTACACTGTTATACAGGCTGTACACTTACAGAGTGTCGTTTCTTCAGTGTTGTCACATGAAACGATATAATAAAATATTTACAAAAATGTGAGGGGTGTACCCACTTTTGTGAAATACTGTATATATATATATAATTATTTTTAATGCCTTGTCCTGGAAATAGTGTGGAAATAGGGTGGCTGAACCAAAAAAAAGACCAGCAGCTACAGAGGAAAAGTCAGAATATATACAGGGTATGTGGGTTAAGTGGGTGTGTAGCTGCTACTCTTCTTTTTTATTCATTTATTGATTTATTTGTGGTGTTATCACTGCATGTACCATTTTCTATAAGTTTTTTTTAAGAAATAAGTAGCCTGTGAATAGCTAGAGCTACACAACTGGGGAGTTCTGCACCATCTGAGAGACATGGCCCTTGGTTGCCAAATCCAGAAGCTTTTGGAGCAAACACATTTATTTTTGGTACACTCTAATTTGAATCAAAGTGTAATTTGGTGGGCTGGGTTCCTTTCCAATGCAATGCAATATTCACTGTGTGTTGTTGAGTGCATCTGAATTTGTCACTTTTATAGAGTTGAAGAGACAATTATCTGTTGAAGTCAATGAGGAATTTACACAGCTAACTCTGTAGGGATTTTATCAATTTAGTGAAGAGTGGATTACTACATATCTGTTATGTCCACTTCGGACGAAAGCAAATTACGACCAAGCTGCCGTGATTTTCCATGAACTATCTGGAAACTGAGAGATGAACAACTTTAGAAACTTACATTTAATAAAATTCAATATTATTTGTAAATATAACGAGAAAATATACAACTCATACAATATTGTGGAGCATCTGAAAAGCACAATATGTTGTGAATCTTTTGAACCTTTTGAGTATCAGTCGTTTTGTCCATCTATGGTTTAAGATTGAAGCCTTGTTTTTGCTGCTACTGGCTTTGCCTCAATTCAATAGCTCCAGTTAGTGGCAGAATAAAATGTAACACATGCATTTCTCTCTACTATTGCACTTGAACAGTTAAGCAACATAGTACATGGATTTTTGTTCTCAAACAGAAACATTTGCAGATTCACCGTCTGCCAAAAATTGTGTCTGCTAAAAGTAGAGGCATTTTAATGAGCCTGCACTAACCCCCTTTTTTCTTCCTTCAAAACTATTTTACTGCCGTGAAAACCTCCCTCAGTGCTCAAGGGCATGCGCTCCTTTGATTTTGATTTTGTGAGTGAATGCAGGCTCTAAGAGTAGGCCTTCCTAGGCTCTCAACTTGCTCACAATCACACTGATGTCTAATAAGCTACAGTAACATGACATGCATGGTTAGCACCCAGGCACTTGCATTATGTTAGAGACGGCTCGACTTAAAGGTGCAGTTTAATATGATCCATTCATGTTTTTTCAACATAGACCTATTATTCCTCTTTGTAATTTAATGTTTGTTTTTTTTATTGCCAAGTACCTCGTATTGGAACCATTGGAACCACTGCAGCATCATGTCTTATATCCATATTTTCTGAAAGGAGGGTTCAGAAAAAGGAAAATATATTTTTACTACTCACTTTGTTCTCAATTTAATATTGTTTTATAAACTTTTCAAATGATTTAATATTTTCAGATAAACTTTTAAAATATTTTTTGAAATATGAAAAAAAATATATATCATATATAGAAATTATATCAATATATCAAAAACGAACACAATTAAAATATTTTTCATAATATTAAATCATTTTAAAAGTTTACCCAATAATATTAATACAAAAAGTATTACATCGAGACCTTTGTGTTTGAAGAATAACTGTCACTTCAAGAGATGGGATGTTGGCTTATGGTTTATAGTGTTGGTAGTAGTGGGAGCACAGGGATGTTGGCTTATGGGCTTATGGCGTATAGTGTTGGTAGTATTGGGAGCACTGGGATGTTGGCTTATGGCTTATAGTGTTGGTAGTAGTGGGAGCACTGGGATGTTGGCTTATGGCTTATAGTGCTGGTAGTAGTGGGGGCACTGGGATGTTGACTTATAGCTTATAGTGTTGCTAGTAGTGGGGGCACTGGGATGTTGGCTTATGGTTTATAGTATTGGGAGCACTGGGATGTTGGCTTATGGCTTATAGTGTTAGTAGTAGTGGGAGCACTGGGATGTTGACTTATAGCTTATAGTGTTAGTAGTTGTGGGAGCACTGGGATGTTGGCTTATGGTTTATAGTGTTAGTAGTAGTGGGAGCACTGGAATGTTGGCATATGTTTTATAGTGTTGGTAGTAGTGGGAGCACTGGGATGTTGGCTTATGGTTTATAGTGTTGCTAGTAGTGAGAGCATTGGGATGTTGGCTTATGTTTTATAGTGTTGGTAGTAGTGGGAGCACTGGGATGTTGGCTTATGTTTTATAGTGTTGGTAGTAGTGTGAGCACTGGGATGTTGGCTTATGGTTTATAGTGTTGGTAGTAGTGGGAGCCCTGGGATGTTGACTTATGGCTTATAGTGGTGGTAGTAGTGGGAGCACTGGGATGTTGACTTATAGCTTATAGTGTTAGTAGTAGTGGGAGCACTGGGATGTTGGCTTATCATTTATAGTGTTGGTAGTAGTGGGAGCACTGGGATTTTGGCTTATGGTTTATAGTGTTGGTAATAGTGGGAGCACTGGGCTTTTGACTTAGGGCTTATAATGTTGGTAGCAGTGGGAGCACTGGGATGTTGGCTTATGGCTTATAATGTTGGTAGTAGTGGGAGCACTGGGATGTTGGCTTATGGGTCATGAGGGCTCACACAGCTGAGCTGCTTTTGCTAGAATATGTTTTTTTCCTATGATGCTGTATATTTGATCATAACAGGCTCATAGAATAATTTGAATCTACGGACAGTGTTGTAACCTGTCTGAATCATATTCTATTCTTCATCTTTGGGGTTTCTATGCCTGCCATTGTAATTTCTATTATGTTTCGGACAAAGCTGGTGAGTGTGTACTGATGTCCTGTGATATATTTTTGTGCCTGCATACTGGGCTCACATTGAACAATATGTTCTGTTTCTGTAGAAGTCCAGTAAAACAGTAAAATCTACAAGAAGCATAGCTCATTTCTGACTTTCATGAGAAGGGGCATTCTAGGGTAAATGTTATATCCCATCCCATCCCACATATGTTGCCTGATGCTCCTCCTTAAACCTTTCCTATGCCATGCCATAAGTCCTGTCTTTGACCCTAACACAGGAGTAAGCAATGTTCGGAATTTCAGATTATGTTGTGGACTGCATTTCCTGTAGTGCTCTTACAGCCATAATGCTGTCAAAGTCTCTGGGTAGATTTAGTCCACAATCAGGGCCGGCGCTACCATAAGGCAGCCCAGGCGGCTGCCTTAGGGCGCACCGGCCCTGGGGGCGCAAAATCAGGCTGACCGGAAGGAGAGAAGCGCACTGCGCTCCCCTCCAGCCGGTTAATACTTGTAGCGTGGCCGAGCGCAGCCCTTATCGTTCCGCCCCTGGGGATCCCAGCCTCCGCCCGCCCACCTCCTTCTCTGCTGTCTGACATCATATCCCTGCTCCCTGTGGATCACACAGCGCGGCTGGCGCACAGTGATGAGGCTGCGCTGCAGGACAGGACTCCAAGGAGCCGGACAGCACGCACCCCAGGGACACGCTTTAACAGATGTAAGTATGTAATTTTGTATGTATGTTTGTATGTAACTGGATGTATGTTTGTCTCTGAATGTCTGCATATATGCCTCTGTATTCATGTATGTAACTGTATGCCTTTATGTTTCTGTATGTTTGTATGTATGTGTCTGTATGTATGTATGTATGTATGTATGTATGTATGTGTCTGTATGTATGTGCCTGAATGTCTTTGTATGTATGTTTCTGTATGCCTGTCTGTATGTATGTATCTGTATGACGGTATGCCTCTGTATGTATGTATGTGTCTATATGCCTGTATGTCTTGTACATATGTTTCTGTATGTCTCTGTATGCATGTATGTAACTGGATGTGTGTTTGTCTCTGAATGTCTGTATATATGTCTCTGTATGCATGTATATAACTGTATGCCTTTATGTCTCTGTATGTACGTATGTGTGTGTCTGTGTGTCTCTGTATGCCTGTATGTCTTTGTATGCATGTTTCTGTATGTATGTATGTGTCTGTAGGACGGTATGCCTCTGTATGTATGTATGTGTCTGTATGCCTGTATATATGTATGTGTCTGTATGACGTTATGTCTCTGTATGCATGCATGTATCTGTATGTGTGTATGTCTTTGTATGCCTGTATGTATGTATGTATGTGTCTGCATGCCTGTATGTCTATGTATGTATGTTTCTTTATGCCTGTATGTCTGTATGTATGTGCCTGAATGTCTTTGTATGTATGTTTCTGTATGCCTGTCTGTATGTATGTGTTTGTATGACGGTATGCCTCTGTATGCATGTATGTCTTTATATGCCTGCATGTCTCTGTATGCATGTATGTATCTGCTTGTATGTCTCTGACTGTATGTGTCTGTATGTCTCTGTATGATTATTTCTCTCTCTGTATGACAGTGTACCTGTATGACTTTGACTGTGTGACTGAAAAATTATGCCTGTGTGCCTGTGGCTTGGGAGGAAAGACACACAGGTGAAGATGCATTTTTTTTTTTTAATGAGGGTTGGGGACGCCAAAATGCATCTTCGCCTGTGTAACTAAAAATCCTAGCACCGGCCCTGTCCACAATATCTTGAGAGCCGAAGGATGTTCACCACTGCCCTAATATGTTCTATAACTCGCGCTGTAAAGTAATTAAGGGTATAATATAAACCTATATTAATAAACTCCACGCTCCCTGCATTAATTCCAAGGATTTAACAACCCATTCTAATCTTGCCAGGTGTTAGTGTACAATGATTTGTTGCCTACCTGTTTCTTTAGTCTCATACAATATTTTGTATCAAGTGTATGAGTTTACATTTGTTTATAATATCTAAGCAAGCAAACAACAAAAGAAACTTGCATCAATGGAAGATTCCGCAAGACTTTGGAATGTTCCAAAGATCTTGATAAACTGATGACAAATTGATTGATCTTATGTATTGATGTGATGGAATGTCAATGAAATTCCAAAGGGGTCTATTTAAATTTTTCCATTAAAATTCTATCTATAAACACAAAAAGATAAAAGGGATGGAAGTGCTCCAATAATGGTGCATCAAGTGCTACCACATTCTTTTCAAGTACAAGAAAATCCAGCAAATGTTTCAAGCAACATGCTCTTGTCAATGCATCTTGTCCCTGATGTCCTTGAAGACAAGATGCATTGAGAAAGTTCTTGTTGCCCGAAACGTTTGATGGATTTTCTTGTTCTTGAAAAAATGTGGTAGCACGTGATTCACAATTATTAGAGCACTTCCTTCCTTTTTTCTTTTTGTGTTAATGAAGTACTCACTGTAGGAGCCACAAAGTGGGGGGATATCAGCACCTCTGAGACTGCTTAATGTTTTGCATTATCTAAATTTGCTCATTGGCATCTGGGTAGCCTTAGCCTCTGTCCAGTATATGTAAAAATTATATCTGTATGGAAAACACAGATGAGACATTACCACTTTAAGTACAAATAACCTTATGTGCCATCAAGCTAATGTTATCTATGACAATGCTAACATTGAACTGTCCAATATAGTTCTGAATTACCAGCTGTATAGATGATGTGACTACATTTGGAGAACATTCTATGGTGGAGTGTGGTCTTTAAGGAGTTGCTTATTATAATCATAATCACATAAAGCATCATTAGATAGCAACAGATTAGTACAATATTAATGCAATAATGAAATAATGTCACAATTTTATATAGAAATATTATTAACATTTTTAAAATATTAATTTGCAAAAAATCATTGTTGGCTTGCCTCATTTTATGTCTAAGAATGCATTAATAAAGCAATGCTTTTGGTATACCTTTCCTCAAAATCCCAGATCTTGTTTCCCCCCTTTTGTTTCTCTGCGTTATTCCCTACTGAGCAGACACCTTTTTTCCTTTAAAAAAAACGTAATTTCCCGCTTTGGTCCCATCGGAGTCCCCTCTAAACCCATGATTAAAGTTAATTTGTTTTTACAACTTTTTAATACTTTCACAGCACGTTAGGCCTACGTAGCCTGGAATTTCAAGAAAAAGAGAGGGAGTGTAAAACCTATACTCGGGGGATAATATAAAATTGGATTTAGGCTGGACTCTTTGGTTATATTAAAGGAAATGGCTGCCTATTGCAAGCTGTTACTATATAGCACAAATGTGTTATTCATATATAACATAGTGTGAAGCTTTGTTTTGTCCAAACGAAAGAAATTATGTTTATATTTGTACAATAATGTATTTTCACTTCCTTTTTTTTTTTCTGCACATTAGTCATTAATTACCAGTCACTTTCTCCTCCAGGCACCAAGTGTTAGTTGCTGTTTAAGCTCCAAATTGAATTTAATTTCCTTTATTTTTGTGTGGTCATTGATATATGGTTTTCGTTCACACGTGCTCATGCAAAATGCTTTGGTTTCAAACAATGGCAAGTATGTGAAAGACTGTGTATATTTTATAAAGAACATTGTGTTGAAAAAAAGGTTTTATTTTTTTTAATTTGTGCATTAACTAGTTTTTTTTGTTTAATAATTTAATTTAAAAAAAAAATGTTTGGCTGTTTTTTCTATGGCATACCTCGGAACAGTGCAGATTCAGCTGAAAGGTACTGCTGTGGGACTCATGTCGTTCAACCTCAGACTTTTTTCTTGGTGTCTAGGGGCACCAGAGAAAAGTCCATCATCATCATCATATTATTAGACGCGTTTGTGCACAGAAAAGGTAAAATGTCCCCAGTAAGTGAGTAATCAGAGTGGTAAGTAAGTGGAATACATTAACACCTGAAAGCATATGATGAGAATTGTATTGTAATATGATTATAGGCAACTATTCCTGAGGTACTGTGTTTGCAAAACGTTAGTTATTTCTACAAAAAAAATAAAATGCAGGTTATTTAATTAAACGTGAATTGCCAAAAAATTGAAGTGATTATGAAGAGAATTTATAATTTTAGGGAAATACAGCCAAACTGAAATTTTAAAGAATTCATCATTGTAAAAAAAAAAAAAAACAACAACAAAAAAACATTTATTTGCTCTTTTGTAACTTTAATATTCTTAAAATCCACTGTGAATCATATAAAATATTTATTGTTCCAGGGTCTCTACATACCACGTTTAAGAAGGACATTGCTCTTCTCCCTGCATCTAAAGCTATTATTGAAGCAGCAAAGGGACAGGGCTATAGCATGTGTATGACTCAATTCTTTTAGGTCTAAAGCAATCTTTTTTGCACGTTGATGGTTTAAAAGCATAGTTTTGGTATTCAATTGCCTTTCAGTCAGTAAGGAAGACAGGCTGATGCACTGTGCAGCTACATGCTGTGATCACATACTGGAAGGTCTCAAGACATAGAAAAATAATAATATTTACAAAAATAAAGTAAATTAATAATAAAATCACATGAAAAAACTGCAATTAGAAGTGCACTAATTTACACAATTTTTCTAAAAACGTTCTCCTTGTCTTTTTTTTCTTTGAACAATTGTATTAAAGGGACACTGTAGGCACCCAGACAGAGGCGTAACTGGAAACTAGTACATCTATCGTCCCCTTACGTTACCCCCTCCCTCCACACATGCAAACAGATACACATGTAGACACACACATAGACACACACACACACACACATACAGGCACACACACATACACACATCCATGAAAACACACACACACACACATACATACAAATGCACAAACACATACATACACACGTACATACAAACACACACACACACACAGACATACAGACAGATAGACATGCACACACATACACACACACACATAGACATACACACACTCACATACAGACACACACACACACACACACACACACAGACATACACACACTCACATACAGACACACAGATATACAGACAGACATACACACACACACAGACAGACACACACACAGACATACACACATACAGAGACACATACAGACACATAGACAGACAAACACACATATACATACAGACAGACATACACAGACATACACACACACACACAGACCGGACTTTACATAGGACACGAGGCCATGCGTTTAGACTGGAAGAAAGAAGATTTCGTCTAAGGCAAAGGAAAGGTTTTTTTACTGTAAGAACAATCAGGATGTGGAATTCTCTGCCTGAAGAAGTGGTTTTATCAGAGTCCATACAGATGTTCAAACAGCTACTAGATGCATACTTGCAAAGACAGAATATTCAAGGATATAATCTTTCAATGTAGGGTAATAACTGCTTGATTCAAGGATAAATCTGACTGCCATTCTGGGGTCAAGAAGGAATTTTTTGTCCTAGCTTGTTGCAAAATTGTGCTTCAAACTGGGTTTTTTTTTGTTTTTTGTTTTTTTTTGCCTTTTGGATCAACAGCAAAAAACAGGTGTGAGGAAGGCTGAACTTGATGGACGCAAGTCTCTTTTCAGCTATCTAACTATGTAACTATGTAACATACAGACACACACACACACACAGCAAGACATAAAGAGAGAAATACACACACACACAGACAGACATACACTCACATACAGACACACATACCTTTCCCTGGGGTCTAGTGGGGGCTCAGGCTGATGGGAGTTAGAGTTCCCACCCTGACTCCCTCTCCTTCCTCACGTGCGGTTCTCAGTGGTTACTAGGAGCAAGTGACCGGGGCAGTCACTCCCTCCCAGCCTCTGACATCATCAGAGGGGGCCCAGTTGTGCTGGTAAAGTACTGACCGTGCCCTCTGGCAATACATAGCATCGGGTGGTACTAACATGGGCCACCCGATGGACCCCTTCAATGCGCTGCCGGCGGTTACACCGCGCGGGCCGGATTACTCAGCTGGCGGGACACGCGGTAGTAGGTGTCCGTAGGGCGGCCGGGCCTCCTGAAGTGACGGGCCCAGTTCGAGCTGCAACCCCTGCGACTCCTGAGACTGCGGTTGTTCCGCCACTGCACAGCTCATTGAAGTGGTCTGCGTGCTGTGTCCCGTTTGCACCTAGTGCTGCAATGTAAAACATTGCAGTTCCAGAGAACTGCAATGTTTAAATTGCATCTCTAAATATGCCCTCGGTGCCTCATGACCTCCAGCATCAGATTTTCCCCATAGGAAAGCATTTAATAATGATTTCCTGTGGGGTGGTTTAATGCGCCCGCGGCCATTGCTGCGCATGTGCATTTGGTCTCCTCCGCAGACTGACCCGGCGCTGGATTCAGTTAAGTGGCTGAAGGCGGGGGGTGGGGGACCTATTAACCCTATAGTGCCAGGAAACCGGCTTTGTTTTCCTGGCATTATAGGATTCCTAGAAGTGTCAAATACGGCATTAAAGATATAATGGTATTAAAATGCATAGTATTAAAAATATATAAAGAAAAGGTAAGAGCAATACTCAACATTATAAACTACACCTCGGCCGTGGCACAACTTATAATGGTCATCAAGTTTCATAACATATTCAATGCAATGAAGTAGTCTAATAGCATATAGTAAACAAAGTGTAAGAATGATAGAATAGCAGGAAATGCCCGAATAATGGGTCCTGAAGAGAGAAACAGAAATATAGAATGGGAAGAAGGGTAAAAAGAAAGGGAGTAAAGGAGCGAGGACTGCCCTTTATAGCTTAAAAGTAACAACATTGCAGTCCGAAAGGATCTAACAGTGCTGCACTCCCACTAGGCATGAAAATACATTTCAACCTCACCGCAATCTCTAAAACAAAGAATTGAATGAGATGAATACATTATACACAGTTTAAGTGGGTCTAGATACCATTGCAAAAAAAATTATACAAAAAATTTATTTGACAGCACATGTTGATTTGCGTGGTCTTAATGAACATACCTTTCCACTCTTCCTTTGAGAGTGGAAAGCCTTCTTCCAAGTGGACCTGTTGTTTTCCCTCTGTGGAGTGGACAATTGAAATTGCCTCCTTCCTATCATGGTGATTTCTATAAAGGCGTTCAAATGGACTCAATTCCAAATTCAAACACTCAGCAAAATAGTTATTTAAAAAAGATAACACTAGCTGATAATGTTGAGCCTCCTCAGAAAGCATCTAATGGGACACACCAAAAACTCTTGTGTCAGGAGCGTCTTCTTTGTGAACAATATCAGCGACTAACATGATCCCTCGACCTCACCGAAAAGTTTCCACCATATACCCACAACTTTTATGAATTATAGTATAGTATAGTATAGGGTTACCCACAACTAGAGTCATCAAATTCAAAAGAGAATTCACATGCCCTGATCTCTATAATTTGTAGTTATTTCACATTGTAGGAAAAAAGGTATGCTACGTTTACTTTGGGATGGTAAACCACGGTGGAATCCTTAGGAAAAATGGTAATCATTCGAAATGTTCATTATCCAAATAGCAGAATTCCACTTTAACATTTGTCATAATTGGGCATCGCGATAAAATAGCTTTAACCCCTTAAGGACACATGACATGTCTGACATGTCATGATTCCCTTTTATTCCAGAAGTTTGGTCCTTAAGGGGTTAATAGAGGGAGTATAAGAACACCCCTTAGCCTAAATCTAGCCACCACTGTTAGCTCCAAACTCTGTGTGGATGTATCACAGACTTTACATGCTGTGAGTGTCAGCAAATAATTTACTCATTTAAGTTACATTCGATTTAGATGCAGCTGCAATGACCATGAAAAATAGGTAACTTTTACTTGAAAACTCAAGCTTCATCAGTTATCCATCAGTTGATTAATAACGTATTGGTAGTTCAGTAACTATTTATGTTTTTTTTTAATTTCAGAGACACGTGCTCTGATCCATACGACCTTAGATAGAAAGTGACAGCATGATCCAAGTAAAATTCCTCTATGACTTTAAGGTTGATCATTAAAGGTTATGCTCACTAAATTAGAAGCATTTCAGACTTACATAGACTTGTTGAAAAATAGACAAGTTGAAATGGCATTTTTATTTACATTTAGCAAATCAGGTGTCAACTGACATCAATGTAAAGTTTAGTGAATAAACCACTTTGCTGGATAAATGTTATATTATCCAGTACATACATATAATTATTGTCAGTGCTATAGTTTTTATGTGAACGTCTATTTATGATTATGGAGTACATTCAGATATTTTCATATCTACTGCAAGTATCATAAAAAGAACTCTATGAAGTGAATATTCATCTCTTCCCCTCCCTTATTCTCCAGTAACAGCTCAGAGGCAGAGCTATAGGAAATAGTGCAAGGGCCCATGCCCCCCCCCCCCCCTTCCTCATGCAGGGCCCCCCTTGTGCCTTTCCAATTAAATTGAAGCTAGGAGCACTCCCTTCACAATTACCAGCAGCTTCCCCGGCACACAAGATCCTGCCCAGTACGGAAACTCCGCCCCTCATACGCAGGTTCCACGCCCACTCGCTAGCTGCCCTGGGAAAAAATCAATGCCAGCCCCGCAGCACGGCGTGGGAACAAAAAACACTATTTTTAAACACACACATACATACACATACACCATGAAAGACACAGGCACACATGTATACCATGACAGATGACAGATACACACCCCATGACAGACACACACACCCCATGACAGACACACACATACCATGACAGACACACACACACACCTTGACAGACACATACATACCTTGACAGACACACACACATCTTGACAGGCACACACACATTGACAGGCACACACATACCATGACAGACAGACAGACACACACACACACCTTGACAGACACACACACACCTTGACAGACACACATACCACGACACACACACCTTACACACACCTTGACAGACACACACACACACACCTTGACAGACACACACACACACACACCTTGACAGACACACACACACATACAATGACAGACACATACCATGACACAGACAGACCATGACACAGACACACACACACACACACCATGACACAGAAAGACAGACACACACACCATGCCATTCACACACACACACACACACCATGACACAGACACACACCATGACAGACAGACACACACACACACACACACCATGACAGACGGACACACACATGACACACAGACCATGACAGAAAGACACACACACATACCATGACAGACAGACACACACCATGACACAGAAACACATACACTCACACTGACAGACTGACACATAATATAGCTACCTGTGGGCGACCGGCCCGGGAGTCATGCAGGGCAGAAAGCTGGGTCAGGTGTGCTGGAGACCGCAGGGGGGAGCTGGCTCCTGGCTGCTCTAACGGCCCCATGGGGAGCTGGCTGTGCTGGCGGCCGCAGGGGGGAGCTGGCTCCTGGCTGTTCTAAAGGCCGCAGGGGGAGCTGACTCTGCTTGTGGCCGCAGGGGAGCTGACTCCTTGCTGTTCCGGCGGCCAAGGGGGGGGCTGGCTGTGCTGTCTCTGCTCCCCAGCGCGCAGCTTAATGAGACCGGGGCCGGGATATGACGTCTCATTAAGTAGCATGCGATGGTGGGGGAGCAGAGCCAGCACAGCCAGCACAGCCAGCTCCCCCCACGGCCACCAGAACAGCCAGAAGCCAGCTCCCCCTGTGGCCGCCAGAACAGCCAGCTCCCTCTGCGACCGTTAGAACAGCCAGGAGCCAGCTCCCCCTGCAGCCACCAGAACAGCCAGGAGCCTGCTCCTCCTTGCGACCGCCAGAACAGCCAGGAGCCAACTCCCCCCTGTGGCCACCAGAACAGCCAGCTCCCTCTGCCGCCGTTAGAACAGCCAGGAGTCAGCTTCCCCTGCGGCCGCCAGAACAGCCAGGAGCCAGCTCCCCCCTGTGGTCGCCAGCACAGACAGCTGTCTGTCTGGCCCCAGGTGCCGACGGCCCACGCGGAAATTTCACGGTATCCCGGTGTGCCAGTCCGGCCCTGCTCTCTAGCAGAGCACCTTGCTGCACGAAGAGGCCTGAAAATGGTCTCACAGTTTTCTGACAGCTACAACCACCAGTGTTAAGCAGGCTTCCAATACTTAGCATGACAGAGTGATCTTGTATGTTTGTGTGCCTGCTAGTGAGTGAGCTTGTGTGTGTCAGTGAGCTTGTCTGTAGTGACCTTGTGTGTGTTAGCGAGCTTGTCTGTAGTGAGCAAGTGTGTGTGTGTGTGTGTCAGAGAGTGTGTCTGTAGTGAGCATGTGTGTGTGTGTGTGTCAGTGAGCTTGTCCATAGTGAGCATGTGTGTCAGTGAGCTTGACTGTAGGGAGCTTGTATTTAGTAGTGAGCTCATGTGTGTCAGTGAGCTTGTCTGTAGTGAGCACATGTGTTAGTGAGCTTGTCTGTAGTGAGCTTGTGTGTGTCCGTGAGCTTGTCTGTAGTGATCTTGTGTGTGTATCGATGAGCTTGTTTGTACTAAGCTTGTGTGTCAGAGAGTTTGTCTATAGGGAGCACATGTGTTAGTGAGCTTGTCTGTAGTGAGCTTGTGTGTGTCAGTGAGCTTGTCTGTAGTGATCTTGTGTGTGTATCGGTGAGCTTTGTTTGTACTAAGCTTGTGTGTGTGTCAGTGAGCTTGTCTGTAGTGAGCTTGTGTGTGTGTCAGTGAGCTTGTCTGTAGTGAGCTTGTGTATGTGTCAGTGAACTTGTCTGTAGTGAGCGTGTGTTTGTCAATGAGCTTGTCTGTAGTGAGCTTGTGTGTGTATCAGGGAGCTTGTCTGTATTGAGCTTTGCTTGTGTGTCAGTGAGCTTGTCTTGTCATTGATAATCTCAGCCATGTAGGCAAATCCAGCCATGGCAAAACTGGCATGGCGTGGGAAAAAGGTGAGTAAAAACATCTTTCTCATGCAATCAGAGGAGGCATGTACCTAAACAGATGGTATGAAGCTGTTAGATGCAGAAAAATCTGTTTTCTCCCGTAAATATTGCAGTAAAAAATTACAATCATTCTTAAATCACAGACACAGATCTATAGTTATATAATCTTCTATGTGATCTGAAATGTATAACAAACACCCATAGTGCTTTCCATTAAAACTTTCAAATTTATTGTAATGAAGATAAAACACACTCACAAAGTGGCAGTGTTATGAAGCAGTTGTAGAGTCCTTAAGAATCAGCAGGATTGGGAGATTGCTGGAATGATGGTGGAAAACTTACCTCCGGTGGGTTCCACCTGGTATGCCTGACCTGCGTTCCACTGAGACTCGATTTCTGGATGTATGTGCTGCTACTGCCGTAAAGCCTAACACGTTTCGTGACTCGGCAGGGTCACTTCATCAGAGGCTAGTGATTGTCATGAACCGGTACTTCGGTTAATATAGCGCTCACGATCATTGATAATGACCGTCAGCTGCATACTAGAATCAAATGTGATAACGAAAATAACGTCTGCTTGATATAAATATCCAATTTGACATCACAAATAACGAGTGGAAGACTAAACAAATGTATAAATAAACAGGGTAAACATACTTGAAAATACACACCTATTAAAAAACAGAAAATGTCTATAAATGTCCTCATGCTAAAAACTCAATGAATAAAATCATTGTTGATACATTAACAATCTATCTAATTATAGGAATGGTCTGAGCTGGATATACTTTCAGATCCAGAGTAGATCTGACAAATATATACTAGAATATAAAATATTGGTATCAAATAAGAAAAAGACATTAACATCAAATAGAGAAACAAATATTGTCATCCAATAGGAAAAAATAGAAAAAAAAAGAAAATCAATCAATAAAACCAGCTTTAAATGCGACAAGAATCAAGCCAATGACTTACACTATTAAAAATGAACAAGAAAACAAATTATAGATACTTAATATTTAAAGTGGTTGTAAGTATGACTGAGACACACACTGACAGACACACACATATTCTGACAGATATACACTGACAGGCACACAATCTCTGACTGAGACACATACTGACTGAGACACACACACACTATGAGACACATATACACACACACAGTCACTAACAGACACACACACACTGACAGACACACATATTTTCTCACACACTAACAAATTGATATTTTTATTTGTATTTAAATCCACCCAGCCTCCATACCTTTGGTGGAGCTGAGTAGATCTTTCCCTGGCATCCAATGGGGCTCCTTTTCCTGCAGTTCCTCTCTGATCCCCTGCGTGCTCTCTGTAGTGATGCCGGGGCCAAAGTGATGCCATGTCACTACACAGCACAAGGGAGCAGAGAGGAGCTGCAGGAAGGATACTGCTCCCTTACGTACCGTCTCCATGCTCCCCTGAGCGGCCTGCTTCAAATCTCCCCGCAGTGGCCAGCTTCAGTGTTTCCTGCACGGCTTAGCTAAAGGGCTGACAAATCACAGGTGCCAGGGTGAAATGTCTAGTCACCACAGCGACCTAGTGTATGGGATGTGTCGAGCCATATATATATATATATATATATATATATACACACACTCACATACTAATTGCACCCCTACTTTTGTCCCTGGCCCTCATGTGCCCCTCCTAAATATGAATCCTGGAAATGCCACTGAGATAGTGTGATGACTTTCCAATCTTCAGAGAACATTTTGCTACTGAGACAAGTGTGTAGTCAATGTCAAGCTTTTTGTGATTGAATCTTGTTTATTGTGCTAAGAAAACAGGGACATTATAATTAAATGGTTGTATTTTTGACAGATATGATTCAGCATTGCAAGAAAATAACTGAATGTTAATAATTTTTTTGGTGCTCAACCTTTCTGTGATGTGTGCATTTTGCTAGTAGTGGTAGATCGGTTAGATATTGCTGACTAAACTCTTACCACATTGACATTTGAATTGCCACACAGGGGAGAAAAGTACTTTGTTTTTTCCATTAGTTTTTCCCCGGAGACAATACACTTCTCTCCTCTGCAAACAATTATCATAAACAAATGAGGATTCCATATTAAAGCATAACTTATAAATGCTCCCTATGCAAACCAGCTGCTTACTTGTTACCTTTCCATGGTTCTCTATGTTTATGGAGAGGGTAGTCGAGCTACATTAAGCCAAAGCAGTTGTATTCTGTTCCTTACAGCCATCCAACCTCCACCTGGATTAAGGGAGGGGTTGATATGAATAAAGTTTAATATAAAAGAATACAATTATTTTCATACAGGTGGTTAGGACAATGGCATACCTCTGAACAGAATCGGGATGCCGGTGGGAGGAGGTAAAGAGGTGTGGGCCAGAGATGTGATTGTGTCACTTGCTTTGCCCAAAAGGAGGTGGAGGTGAACCTGCACAAAAAGTCAGCGTGCCAATGTCACTGACGAGATTTGCCCTTCTTAGGGATGCATCTCAAGCAGGGAAGATCAAAGAAGACCTTGGGAGGACAGCCCGTAGGTGGGTGTTACATGAAGATTAACACCCACAAAGCAGAACTGGTACAGAGGAAAAGTGCGTAAATCTTTATATTTTACAATACATCACACTTCTTTGAAATATACGGTATATTCAATGTACATGGGTGCAATTTCAGTTTAGTGGAGGGTTTTTCATAACAGGTTCACTTTAAGCATTTCAGTAAGCTAAAGTGTCCCGTTAAGAATTCAAGTATTCTAATGATCATAAATCACTATACACTACATTAAAACCACACCGACCCTGAAAGGATTTGTGGCTATGCCTATACTGCCATGCATCAGTATCATTCGGAAAATATGGTATATTTAATTTTAGTTAAAGGTGGTGAACTATGCAGAACACTAGTGCTGTATAAAATGCAAGAATGGTCGTGCAGAAATATAACATTTGCAAACCTTTCATTAAACATTCACAATGTATGGAATTAATTACCGGCCCTTTTTGCAATCCACGTCCCAAAACGGGGATGAGCCAAGGAAAAACATTGAAGATTTTAAACAAATTAAATTTGTGTGGGTGGATGCAAGGAAAGGTTCAATTTCACTTTGTTTTACAGGGAACCAGGTTTCATAAATATGTTTTTTTGCTGATTTCTAGTTTTATTGGATTCTAAAAGTGCCTTTTTAGCATTTCCCTTTATAATATTGCCTGTCCCATGTCGTCGGTAGGGTCCATTTGCTTTTATGAAAGAAACGTCTTTTTGCACAATATCAAAAAAACAAATAGAAGCTGCCTGGAGTGTTAGTGATGTTGTAGAACAGCGAATAGTTACAAAGCAGAAGGCTTGAGAAAAATGACAAGGTCTGCTGGCAGACGCTCATATACTGTATGTTGGTAGCTAGCAGTATTGAATGACTGGTCAGCTCAGATTATAAAAGTGGCTAGTTAGCAACACAATAATTATCAATGTAGTCTAATTCAACTCTGAAGATTAAAAATGAACTGTTAGTATGGGTTCTGATTTGTTCATCCCAGTAAACACTATTAAAGCTGTTTTATTGCAGTTGATATGCAGAGTAAATACATTATATGGATTGGGACACACCTCTTAATTATTGAATTCCGGTGTTTGAACCAGACCCATTGTCACAGAACAAATATTTTTGTAAACAAAATTGGTCGTTTGGAAAAGCTCTGTGAATTTAAGCGTGGCACTGTGATGGGATGCCACCTTTTGCAATAAGTCAGTTTGTGAAATTTCATCACTGCTAGATATTCCACTGTCAGCTGTAAGTGGTATTATTGGAAGCTGGAAGCCTTTAGGAACAGCAGCCACTCACCCATTATTCGTTAGACCACATAAAGTAACAGAGCAGGGTCACCGAGGGCTGAGGAGCATGGTGCATAAAAGTCGCCAACGCTCTGCTACTCCCATAGCTGTAGAGTTTCAAACTTCCACTGGGATTAATATTAGCACAGAAACTGTAAAGTGGGAGTTTCGTGAAATAGGTTTCCATTGCCGAGCAGCTACAAGCAAGCATCACATCACCAAATACAATGCCAAGCATCAGATGGAGTGGTGTAAGGCATACTGCCACTTGACTCTGGAGCAGTGAAAACGTGTTCTGTTGAGTGACAAATCATGTTTCTCTTTTTGCCCATTTTGAGGAACTTCTGAAAAAAAATAATGTTATTGTCCTCTATCCGTGCATTTTTTTTCACTTTTACTATAATTCCTTCCTGAATCCCACAATACATGCATGTTGTTTCAACTCAGACATGATCTATAAGTTAGAGTCTTATCATAACATGTTACCAATAGAATACGGGTAGCCTATGATAGATACGATTCTAACATGAATAATATATATATATATATATTATAACCTGCTGGTGAGGCCAGCAATGTTTTATTTGCAATTTCCCAGAGTGTAGATGGTATGAAATGGGTTAAGCATCTTTATAGAGTTGACAGATTTGGAGACTTGCTTTCAATCTCCTGTACTTAGGTCCTCAGGTAAATTGCCCAATCATGTCATCCTTCAAATAGATTGTATCTATTTCTTTCTTCTAAACAGCGTGGGTGATAAGCTTACACCCTTTGAAGTTTTATATGCAAGTTTCCATGATCTTATGCCTCTGGTTAACAAATCTATCCAAAACGCACAGTCTGTCTGAAACTAATCAAGCTTGCAATCCAAGGCTACAGCATGTGTATTGTTTTAAAATTATATAGGTGGCAGAAACTATGCAACACATATTCGTGATTATAAGAAATCATTTTTTTATTTTTTATTTCGTACTGAAATATTGGCCGAAGCATGTTAGCCTCTCTAACTAGAATTACATTTCCACATTTCAGAATCCTAATAGACATAGTATTCTGTGCCCCAGATAAACTTTGTCAGATTGTAAAGGAAAAGGCTTCGAAAATAGGATAACAGGTTAGTAGATTAAAAATACAATATGTAATAAATATATTGCATACTATTATTGCAGTGATGATGCTAGAATCACCCTGGTTGTATTTGTTTGGAAACAAAAGAAAGAAAAGAAGTACTAAGATATTTCACTGACATTCTCATGAGCTGCTTACTTCTCAGAGTCGCAGGCATGTGATATGATTCCCGTGCAAGAATAGGGTTCCTTCTGAACTTGATATAACTCCCTCACCAAATAACTTCAAAAAAGAAGGAAAGAGAATGTACTGTAGCATTGTATTATTGAACATACAACCGTTTAACGAGTCTTTAGTCTTATGTATGTTTATATGAGAAACTCAGTGCTTAAAATAGAGGGAATAGTTGGTAGAGTTTGGTCCAACTTGATAGCTATTTCACGTGCGGACCGGACTTAAAGTGAACCAGTCATGACAAGTATGGGTTTGCCGTTTTCTAACCATCTGACTTGATTTGTGTTATATAATTAGGTGCTGCTTCCCTTAATAATATTAAAAGCTCATATTTTCATTTATTTCCATTACCCTGTGACTGTCTCCTGTTGAAACCATTAAACATGTTTTCTGTGGGTGTTACACTTGCTGTAAGAAATACTCCTGTATGGAAAGTACAGATTTGCTTCTCATAACAGGTTAAATATCCCAAACACTTCATGTTGTCTTAATGGTATGTAAATAAAGTGTATCTATTTTCTCTCTCTCTCTCTCTGTCTATCTCTCTCTCTCTCCAGTCTCTGATTGCTTTCCAAAGCTTCTGCAATAAATAATTATAGCTGTTTCTCTCCATGATGCTATCACACAAAGCCTGCCCCTTCTCCCTTCTTCCCTGTTCAAGCAAAGCTATCCTTTAGACTGATTTTAAGAAAGAGAGAGGCCCGAAGGAGGATTTTGCTGATAACAGACATTCAGAATGCAGCCTCTTTATATCTGTGCCAATTGGCACAGACTGGACTGACTGAGAGGAGGTGGAAATGTAACAGACTGTAAATGCTGACATGTCCCTATGTGAAATTGATACATTATCTTTATACCATCATGGAACTTACACCTTTAATAAACAATTTAATTTCTTTGAACGTCTGTCGAATCCCTCCCTTATCAGGAGATTTTTTTCAGACAAAGGCCAGGATTAATATTGTTAAATAAGCTTCACATATTATTTCATATTTTTGGATAAACTTTTAAAATAATTTATTTAATATATTAAATAATACAAAACAGTACAATATATAATATATATATATATATATATAAATATATGAAAACCTAAAAATATTATTTTTAATGTTTATAAAATATATTGAAAGAATTCCTTCGGTAGGGAGGGAACTAGGCTTCATATTCAAAGGAATTTGTTTTATTAAATAATACAAAACAGTACAATATATAAAAATTATCCAACAATATTAAAGCAATGCTGTAGGCCTTGATATGATATTGTTGAATAAACTTTCCAAATGATTTAATATTTTTGGAAAACCTTTTAAATTTATTATTTGGACATATTAACATTTTTAAAATAATATTAAAAGTCATTATATTATGGGAAAACTCAAGTGGGAGGGAACTAGGCTTTATATTCAAAGGAATTTGTTGTATTATTTTTACTTATGATTTGGTCCCTGAGGAAGTCCATGATCAGAAGAAACACATTGGACCTTTTGTATTTTACTTCTTTACAGGTATTTTATTATTATTTATAAACCCATTCCCGATACTCACCTGAAGTCCTGACCTACTTGTCCCTAGTTTGGAGTAAGCAGTCTGAGGTGGAGGTGACATCAGTCAGCTCCCCAGGGAGTTTGGGGGAGGCACCCTGAAGTTCTTTAAAGCCACTCAGTCAGGGCCGGTGCAAGGATACACACGCACACACCCAGAGTCACTTACACATTCCCACTAACACAGTGTCACTTGCACACTCTCACTGACATATACAGTGTCACTTACACACTTTGACTAGCACTCACACACTGTCACTCAAACTCACACCACTTTACACAAAGTCACACTTTATTTAAACAAATAAATACAACAATTTAACACACACACACACACACACATCAATTCACAACCATTCATACAATACCTGGGTGCTGTGTCTGGAGGAGAAGGGATCCAGCATGCAGCAAGTGTTCTTTCTGCTGGGGGGTGGGGGGATTACAGTAGCCCCGCTCCCTGAGCAGGTAATCGACTGCAGAGGGAACCCAGCAACTGAATGGGTGGCTAAGGAGCCGCTAGTCCAGCACACCAGCCCCAGACAGCAGCAGGGCAGCCCACCAGGAAACTTCCTAGTGGGCGCCGCCCAGAGGCCGGCATGCCAAAAAAATGCCTTATTCGCCTAATGGTAGCGCTGGCTATGAGCACAGTTTACACATTTTAACTGTATTACACTATACTGTAGATTCACAGCTGTATCTCCATTGTTTACACTGCATATTGACCATTTTTTGTGGGGGAGGGGGGTATCGTATGGGAACCCTGCTTGTGAGTTGTGCCTTTTAAAAGATATTTTTTGTGTGTTTTGCTACACCTGACACTTCTATGGTGAGGGTGTGGGATATATATGTATTTGACCTGGGATAATGTCATTTCTATTTTAAGAGTGCATTTTCTTGTAAACTGCACGTGTGTTTATTCTATATGTTGCATGAAATAATTGCTCTGGCAAAGATCTCTATATTTACACTAAATAAATACATTATGTATTGTTGGCCAAAAGCTTCTGTCATTTTATCCTATTTCTTTTTTTTGTAAATATGATTTTTATTATTTTCGAAAAAATTTTCAGCATATGTTAAGTTGCGTGTCGAGACTCGCAGGTCTCCAAAAAGATTTTCAATAGGCAGTATCAACGGTTGCATAAATTCAGAATATTTCAAGGGCACATGCGCCTCTGTGTAATAGGGACTCGCAGGACCCTTTATGAAATACATATTAACTTTTACAACATTTGGTTCACTTTAGAGCTTTAGAGTGTGTATGCTCCGTATTCTCAGCCCTGATTTGTCTCAACTTCTTAAATCGATTAACGCATTTACCCTTATTAGTCGGTGTATCTCCTGTCCTATGTGTTGTGTCCGTGTGTGTGTGTGTGTATCTGTGTTGTTTGGTCCTTATCTGAAATGTAGCGTGTGGCGGATCCTGAGACTGCCGGTGTCCAAGTTTCCTCCGTTCCGAGGCCCTGATTTTTGGTATTCGTTTCTTACGTGTTTCGTTTCTCTTCCTAGGTTGGAGTTATGTGTCTCCTATTCTCTGCTATGGCAGAGGTCTGATTTACCTGCCGTATGTGTGTCCTATCCCCTCCTTACTGTGTGTCCCCTCTGACTTGAGGACGTCCCAAGTTTAATCCTTTTTTTTTGGTATTATGTGTGGGGTCATTATGTATATGGGTTCTCACCCTTCTATCTAGGCGGGGGTCGGGGTCCCGGTCTCAGCGTTTTGGGGTAGTGGTGGGGTATCCCTGTGTTGGGGATTCTTTCCCTCCTGCGGTCAGTATTCGTACGGCCGTTACATGTTAAGAGTCTGGTAGAGATATAATCATCTCTTGGAAATCTGGTGTGGTAGATTTTAGTATCCAGTGTGTCCATGTATTGAGGTATTTTTGGAAGGTGTCATTTGCTGTGTTATGGAGTTCCTCAAGGGATCTGAGTTCCTCCATTCGTGTGAACCATATCCTAAGGGGAGGAGTGACTGGTTGCTTCCAGAACTGAGGTATCAGTGCCTTGGCTACATTTAGAATGCGGATAGTGAGCGATCTTTTGTATGCGTTCTTAGCGATCTGTGTGTGATGTAGCAGCATTGCTGCCGGGGTGAAAGGTGGCGGGTCGTCTGTGTATTGGCAAATGATTTGGTGTATGGTTTTCCAGTAAGAGGTAATCTTTTCGCATTCCCACCATATATGCAGGAGGGTGCCCTGTTCTTTTTCGCATCTCCAGCATAGTGGGGATTGTGTCGGGATTCGTGTGTGTAGTGTTGCGGGAGTGTAGTACCAGTGGGTCAATAGCTTGTACGCCGTTTCCTGTGTTTTGCTAAAGCTTGAACAGTGGTGTGTGAGGTAGCAAATTTTTTCCCAGTCATCTTTATCTATTGTGTGGCCTAGTGTTGCCTCCCATTTCCCCATAAATCGTGGTTGTTCTACTGGCGTATGTGTTAGTAGCAGGGTGTATAAGACAGATATTCCATGTGTCAATGGGTGGGGGTCCATGCAGAGATTCTCAAAAGTGGTGGTTGCCCTTGTAAGTATGGGACCCTGAGGGAGGGAGGTTATGTAGCTCCTTATTTGTCTGTATTTGAGGTGTGTCAAGAAGGTGTGTTCCAACTGTCCCCGTAAGTCATCTATGGTCTTGGGGCCTCTAGGTGTAAGTACGTGTATGAGTCTGGGTAGAGGATCTTGGATTAAGTCCTTGAACGCTCTTGGGTCTGTTCCGGGGGGGAAGTCGGGGTTGTAAGTGAGAGGTAGTAGGGGGGTGGGATAGGTAGTGAGACCGTGTTTCCCTTTGGCATGGTTCCATTCCCATAGAGTCGCTTTTGTGTATGGGGAGTGTGTTGTGTGCCCTGTCGGTATGTCAGGTGGCAGCCACGGCAGCACTGCGATCGGGATTCCCGCCTCATGTTCCTCCACCTGTTTCCATAATTTTTGTGTACCTGTCTTGGTCCATTCCACTATCCGTAGAAAGTGGCATGCCCTGTAGTACAGGGTGAAGTCCGGCAATGCCAGCCCACCTCTGTCCTTTGGCTGCGTTAGGAGGGCATGGTTGACCCTAGGTTTTTTCCCATTCCACACGTATTGAATTATGGCTGTGCGTAGTTTGGCGAAGTATGTGCGTGGGATCTGTATTGGGATTGCTTGAAACAGGTAGAGCAGGCGCGGTAGGAAATTCATCTTTACCACCTGAATGCGGCCTAACCATGATATATGGGGGTGCGCCCATTCCTGCATCTCTGTGCTCATTTTCGTTAGTAAGTCAGTAAAGTTTACTTTAAATAGATCCCCTGCCTTCCTAGTCAACCAAACTCCTAAGTATTTTAGCTTCTGAGTCGCCCATTGGATCGAGTGGTGTTGGCGTAGGGCTTCCGCCCTTCGGTCAGGGATGCTTACGTTCAGTATGAATGATTTGTTCAGATTGATTTTTAGATTAGAAAGTCGCCCGTATTCCTGCAATGTTTTGAGTATATTTGGGAGTGAAATTTCGGGATTAGTCACGTAGAATAGTAGGTCGTCGGCATATGCCGCAACCTTGTGGTGGATCGGTCCTGTCCTCATCCCCGTTATGTCCGGATTGTTTCTAATGGCCACCAGTAGTGGTTCCAGGGCTAGGACGAAGAGGATCGGTGACAGGGGGCATCCCTGGCGCGTACCATTTAATATATCGAATGGTTCCGAAGGGGCTCCATTTACAATCACTTGCGCGGATGGTTGCGCATACAGAGCTTCTATCCAGCCTCTGATGCCCGTTCCCAGGCCTATGTGGGCGAGGGTCCGGAATAAGTATTTCCAGCCCACCCTGTCGAAGGCCTTCTCCGCGTCCGTGGATAGCAGGAGAAGGCCACCGGCAGTGCGCGCGCCCGTATGCATCAATGTGAGGGTGCGCATGGTGTTTTCTCGCGCCTCCCTCCCATGTATAAACCCCACCTGGTCCGGGTGTATCAGAGTGGGTATGTGTGATTGTAGTCTATTCGCTAGTATCTTAGTCAAGAGTTTGAGGTCGCTGTTTATTAGGGAAATAGGGCGGTAGCTTCCGCAGTGTTCCCTATCCTTTCCTTCCTTTGGGATAATAGTGATGTGCGCTGCCAGGGATTGCTTGGGGAGTGGGTGATCCTCTTTTATGGCGTTAAACGTCAATATGAGTGGGGCATATAGTATGTCAGCGTACGTCTTGTAATAGCATAGTGGTAAGCCATCTGGGCCCGGGCTTTTGCCCGTTTTCGTCTGTTTCACTGCTGTGGTCAGTTCGTCTAATGTTATTTCCCTGTCTAGTAAGTCAGCCGTATCCCTGTCTATCTTAGGCGTCGAGTGGAGTGTCAGGTATGCATCGATGGAGTCCGTCAATCTTGTGTCTGCCTGGTGTGTGTGTGGCCCGTGTAGTGCGTATAGGTTAGCGTAGTATGCCCTGATTGTTTCCTGTATCTTGCAAGGTAGTCTGTGTAATGTGTTCTTATCATCCCGTATGCGGTCAATGTACGTCTGTTGTCTGCGTTTGGCTAACATCCGTGCCAGTAACCTACCACTTTTGTTGCCATGTAGTGCGAAAAAGGCGGTATGTCGCAGCGCATCTCTGTGATATTTTGTCTGGATCATCTTGGTCAGGTCCCTGCGTAGTGTGAGTAGTTGACTTTGCGATTCGGGCGTCTGGTTGACTTTGTTCAGGTTATCGATCTCCCTAATTTTTGTCAGAGTGTCTGCCATGGCTGCCTCCCTTTGTCTCTTTAGTTTAGCGCTTTTTTGAATAAAGTGGCCCCGGATCACACTCTTGTGTGCTTCCCACATGATCGTCGGGGATGTTTGGGATGGGGTGTTTGTGGCAAAATAGTCACGGAGAGCCGTGTCGATTTCCGCCTTTACCTCCGGTACGGAGAGCAAGTGTTCGTTGAGTCGCCACTTAGAGACTTTGGGTCTGTAGAGTGGTGATTTTATCGTGAGTGTCACGGGGGCATGGTCCGACCAGGTGGCCGTGCCGTGTTCTACTCGTAGGGCAAGTGGGAGATGGTATTGGGTCATAAAGAAATAATCTATTCTGGTATACGAATTGTGTGGGTGGGAATAGAACGTATAGTCCCTCTCGTCTGGGTGGTGTGCTCTCCAACTGTCTACTAGTGTGTATTTGGATATGAGGCGCTTGAGCGTGTTCAGGTGTTGTACGGGTATGTGGGATGTGCCCGTGGACGTGTCCCATTTAGGGTCTAGGGCAATGTTGAAGTCCCCTCCTACGATCAGTGTACCCTCCGCAAACCCCTGTATCTTGCGGAGTATTCCTGCCAGGAATTTGTGATGCCTCTGGTTGGGGGCATATATGTTGGCGAAGGTATATGTCTGACCCGCTATCGTTCCCTTGAGGAGAACATATCTCCCCTCCCTGTCCGTCTGTAGGCCCAGTTCCTGAAACGGGATGCCTCTGTGTATCAAGATTGCTGTTCCCCTGGCCTTCCCCCCGTGATAGTCGCTATAGTAGCCTGTGGGATAATGGTGATTATGTAGCTTTGGTCTTGTCCCCTCTTTGAAGTGCGTCTCTTGGATAAATACTATGGATGCCCTAGCGGCGTGAAAATCTTTTAGGGCTGTTGACCTCTTTTCAGGTTTATTCAGGCCTCTTGCATTTACGGTTATAAGTGTGAGGTTTGCCGGGGTCAATGACATTTTGCGCTATGTCTATCCGGTCCTCGGACCCGGCAGTCTCAGGCCGGAAACTAAATTGAGTGTGTGTAGTGTTTGAGATGTGTGTGAATGTACAGTGTGGGGTGTCCGCCGTCTGTTCGGCGTTAGGGTGTTAGCGTCTCGGTGGTCGTGGGGGCTCGCGGCCGCCCCTAGGTGTTAAACTTCGACCCCTTGTGAGTGACGCCTGTCCCTCGTGGGTGTGGCTGGAAGGCCTAGGCCTTAGCGTGTGTATGAAAGTGTCTTAGTCGCTCGCTCCGCGAGTCTCCCTCTGGTGTGACCTAGTGTCCCTCACCTAGTCCCTAGGTGTCCCCTTTGTGGCTCTGTGCGATCGTGTATGTTTCTCGTGTCCTCGCCAGTGTACAAATGTGACAGTAGCAACGTATATCATATAACATAACAATTAACATAATGGAAAACAGTAACAGTGTAAATAACAGCATGCATTGTCAGTTATTAGCCTTATGCCCTCCTAGGTTGTCATCTGCATTCTAATTCCTCCGATCACTTATGGAGGCATCTATGTGTTGCTTGTCGACCCGTCCCCCGCCCCCTGGGATTCCCATTTCCCCCCATCCCTACCCATCAGTTCCCCGTTATATCTGTTGAGATTCAATCATATAAAAGTACCTCCCAGCTCCCGTGTAACCATCTTATCTTTGAGCCCTTGGGTGGCTGTTTCCCTCTCACCCCCTCCCTTCTCACCACAATGAAGCAGTCCCTCGACTCGTATCCTATTTAGAGATCGTACCCTGCATGGAGCCCAATTCAAACTGTGTGCATGTGCCAGGGGTCTGAGCGAGGTGGGCCCCCGTCCCTCCAGCCTGCTCCTGTCCAGGTCATCACAAGGCCTTCGTGGGGGGGGGACGGTTGCCCATCCCGGTCTTCCCTCCCTCCTCGTCTCCCCTATAGCTGGCCCCTGATTATCTTCGAGCCCTTGTTATCCGTCCCTCCCATCCTCCTCTCCTGTCCCCCCGTTATGACATTCATATGGTAGTTAGCAGTTTGTAAGCAGGGTTACACATGAGCAGTAAAAGTCTCTCAGGCCTGTCGGCCAATAAAGTGTGATACTTGCGATTAGAGGTGTGAGTCCTGGTGCCCATAGCAAATTGTCTTTGCGCCATAGTCCTTGGGTCTGTGACTTGTGAGAGTGGGCCACTTGTCAGCGTGTAAAAGGTGCCCTCCCGTGTGACGGGTTACCCCCTGTCTGTGTGGGTCATGTTGAAGTTCTTCTCGGTCTGTGCGAGTCTGTCGGCGGGGAGGGATGGAGTTCAGCAAGGTGGAGTTTGTTCCCAGTAGGGGGGGTCGAGTCAATTTAAGTCCTGATAATGGCTGGTTGTACCCCTTTTCAGAGGCCACGTGGGCCGGTCGCTTGTTGTCGAGTGATCCTTGGGGGTTGGTTACTTGCCGTTCGTGGTTTCGGGCCCTGGGTGGGTGTATAGAGAACTAAGGGATCTGGCCATTGTAGAGGGGCTGGTGTGATCTGGAGTTCTCTCCCCAGTTCCTCTATATCGGCATAGTCCTTTATCATGTATGGGCCTCTATGCGTGTGAACCTGTAATCCGGTCGGGAAGCACCAGCGGTATTTGATCCTATTGGCCTGTAGTTGTCTAGTAAACGGACGTAAAGCTCTACGATAGGCAAGGGTGGTTGGAGAGAGATCCGGGTATAGTTGGACCTCTGTGTTGCCCAATAGTATTCTGTCGGATTCCCTGGCTTTGCGTAAAATTTCCTCTTTTAAGTGATAGTCCGTGAGGCAGCATATGGCGTCTCTTGGCAGGCTCCCGGGAGGGCCTTTAGGTCTCAGTGCCCGATGTGCTCTCACCATGTGGATAGGTTCCTGCTGGGCTCGGCCCAGTATGTTGTTAAAGAGACCCAGAAGGGTTTCCTGTATTGGGGCAGTTTCATCGGCATCTTCAGGGATCCCCCTGATTCTAATGTTCTGTCGTCTACCTCGGTTATCGAGGTCCTCCAAATGATGTGCCATCTGCTGGAGTCGCTGGGTGGAGAGTTGTATTGCGTCCGTGTTGGCAGACTGCGCCGCCTGCATGTGGTCGCAGTCCGCTTCAATCTGGGAGACCCTTTGACTTAGGCCGCAAAACTCCTCCCGCATGGCCTGTAGTTCCGCAGTGATGGATGCCCGGAGGCTATTGTTTGCCTCTGTCAGGTCTGCCTTGGTAGGTAAGTTGCGGAGGATGGATAGCCATTCCGGGTTCGGCTCTGAGGGGTGATGCAGTGGTTTCTCTACTTGTGTGTCATCCCCACTCCATGTCGGTGTCGGGAGGGCCTCTCCCGTAACCAACGGGTCAGTGGAGGCCTGTGTTTCTCCATCGGCTTGATTTGTCAGGAATCGTCGCATGGAGGGGTTCGATGTTCCCCTCGGGGTGTCTGCGGGCTTCGAGGCTTGTGTTGCCTTCTGTGATTTGCCCATTTTCGGGGCAATTGGGTGCTACTGGCGAGGATTTGTTATGAGCCTTGCGGGGAGCTCCGGGTTCACGCCGCCATCTTCCTCGGCTTCCAGGCCACCCAGCTATCCTATTTCAACTCCATGAAAACCTTTGATTCCCAGTAATTATACAGGGTACTAGACTAAACTAGAAAACGTATTTTGAGAGATACCAATGTAATGTTCATTGATGTTCATGTTGATTAGATATATATTTTTATTATTAAGGGTGCCTAGGCAAAATGTTCATTTAAAGGTCTAGCACTATGAACACATGTAATATAGCTGATTTACTTTATGTTATTTTATTCTTTGTTAATTTTCGTAACTCATAAAGACCACAGAACCGTAACCCATTAAGGACAAATGCTGGCCTACATCATTAAAGCAATCAGTTCCTTATGGTTCCTATGTTATGGTCCTATTTCAGAATGGAAAGAAATGTAGAGCTGCCAAAAGTAAATAAACAATTCAGTATTAATATTGTATAAAACATTGTTTTGGTTATATTTGTTTATATGAAATACTTATTTAGATTGTAAATATTATATTAATTTTATTTTATATCTGAATACTACCTAGCATGTGTTCTATTCTAAGTGTGTGTGAGTGTGCGCGCGTGTGTGTGTGCGCGCGCATGTGTGTGTGTTACACTATTTCTTTTTAAATATGTATTATACATTTGGCACATATTTGATTTATGTGTTTAGAAAAAGGAACAAGAATGTAGCCCATAAGAAGAAGCTAGTAGACACCCAGCGTCTGAGTCTGATATTTAACAAATGAGCAGAGTGAAGTGTTCCAGAGGTCTAATGGGTTATTTAGACACATCTCTGGTTGTGGCACTGTCAGTTAATAATTTACCCATCCCCATGAGGGGAAGGAAGCAATCACACTCTGCAGCAAAGGCTGCTTGTCGCTCTGATCCAAGCTCATCTGGACTATTGCAGCGCTCTGTTGCTTGCGACATCAACACCTTGTCTGGCTCTTGACAAATGAAGCTTTATAGAAGCTAAATAAGGCGTTGGGAAATTCAGGACCGAGCAAAGAGGCTCCTTCATACCACATCACTTCAAATTATTGTGTTAACACATTCAGTGCCAATAAAGTTGTTGTCAAATATAATGCCAAATAAACACATAGTTTAACCTCCAAACGCTCAAGTGGTTAGTCTCTAAATAATGTTTCAATGGACACACTAGGAGGGATTAGTCTACTTTTTATACTTGTACAAATGCAAATATTATAATGAAATTAGCTAATAAACCAGCACCTGATCAATAAAGCAAATCTATGTAAGGACATTATAGCACAATAATTACAACAATATCAGTATTAGTGAAGTTAATACCTGTAACTGTTAAAAATTAGAGAGATATGATTTTAATAATCACAATTGAAATAAAGTTACTATTTCTGAATGTAATACTTTTATCTGTTAAGAAAAGAGAACTTGAGATAACGTAAAGGAACCTTCCAAATACCTAAAGCTTTATCTTGCAGACTTGCTTTATGTGTGAAGAGTGTGTCCTCCTATTTTATTTCATAAAAAAGTGGAGATTTCTATAGAAATTGTCACTTTTATAAATGAAACCCCCTGGCTTTGAAACAGACAGACAGACAGACAGTCCTGTTTCTTCTTGGTTGTTTAACTCCGTGGAGCTAAACTAAAGGGGCAGCAATTGCCCAGAGTTACCTGCCTTGCAAATACTTCTCATTCAGCTGTAAAGGAAAGTCTGTGATTGGACGGCCACAGAAAGCCTAGACAGGGCTCGGATGGGGAGGGATTTCAAAGGCTGCAAACAAGAGAACTGCAGCTTTTTAAAGCATTTTTAGATATAACCCCAATGAAAAGAATGCAAAATTAAATGCATGAATGTTTGCATTAGGGTATATCTACTAAATAGAGATATTATATGTGTATGTATGTTATTTTATTTTTATTTATTGATTTTTATTTTTTATTTTTTTTATTTGAATAGTGGAGTAGTGGAGTAGAGGAATGGAGTCCCTTTAATAACTTTACATTGTTTCAGAAGGCATTCCTCTGGATATTGTAATAAGGCTGTAGGATTTGCCTCTATTTAGTCACAGCAATTTCAAAGAAGTTGGGAACTTGGAACGATTTAAACTGGCTTGAAGGTGGCATTCCAGAGGGATACATTTGTGAGACAAATCTCTGTTCACTTGCTTGCTGTGGTTTTTTTGAACAAAATATAATTGAAAGATAAATAGTCAATGGTTTGTTGATCTAGACTGAAATAAAATAATGCATAGACTTTTTTTTAAAGAATACATAGATTTGGAATTTTTGGTTGAGAGTAACCCTTTGTCTGAGCTATATTCATAATTCCACAGCTTTATTTTTAAGGACAAGGCTTTAGTTATAGTTAGTAAATGCATCAGAAAATCAAGATCTAAAATATAATATGTACTGCATATTCTATGAATGGAAATGGATTTTGTCAGCATATGGTACAAATGAGACAATTATAAAACAGATAATTAGATTACTGTTCTGTTATGATGAGTTGAGTGTTGGACTGGGATACAGGGTTGGCTCTGGCATTTTTTAATCACAGCGTCCCAGTGGGAAGGGGGCTGGGCTAGACAGGATAGCGTCAAGCATGTCACCCTCAATGCTTGTTCAGGGCAGCCCTGCTGAAGAGGTCCTGTATTAGAAAAATATCCTGTATTTCTTTTGTGCAGTGCAAGCATATGAAATGACGTTTCCTTGTGACTTGTCTTTGGTGTCTCCATAAAATGTTGGAGCTGTTTAAATGCTAATAGTAGTAATAATCTGAAAATAATAGCCCTGGACATGCTTCCCTAGGAGGCCACTGACCCCTACACATATGAGATATGAGGGAGGGGAGTAGACAGGGTGTCAAATTCAGATGTAGGCAGCCACTAATAATCGCAAATATCAAAACCAACTCTAATAGTGAAGGACAAGTATGCTACATTTACACAGACACACCAAATCTAAATCCAACAAATATTCCTTTGGAGCTCCTTGATATTCATACATACTTCACAATACTATATATATTGCGTTGGAGTTTTGCATTTTCCTTATAAAAAGATTACTTATTGAGATTTTTTTTTTTTTTTTTTATGTGGGATAGATCTGTGGCATAAACTCACAGTCACGTGCAGTTTGTATTAATGTAACACAGAGTTCCATGGCAGTGAAACTTGCAGTAACCTGCCATGTTTATGTGTTCACCACAGATATCCTCAGCAATAAAACTCCCCTTAATGTTTGCAGTGTGTTATAATGTATGACAGAGCTTAACAGTAATAAAACACACTGTAAAGTGTTGTGTATATGAGTGTATCACAGATGTCCACAGTAATGTGTAATGTGAGTAGAAGTGGTGGCTGTGTGTGATGTGTCATATGTATGGTGGCTGTTTGGGATCTATGTGTGTGGTATCTGGGTGTGGTGACTGTGTGTGAGGTGGTTGTGTATGATGTAGGTATCACGGCTCCTGGGCCTTCTGCCGGCGTGGCTGCACATAAACTAAGCAGCCACGCCGACATAGGTATTTCATACTTACCTTGGTCGCGGCAGGCAGCTGCCCGATCTCCCTCCGTTCCGGTCCCCAGCGGGTGCGACGTTCTTAGGACTTTTTTTAAGAAACTTACCTTCGCCCACATCAAAGATGGCGCCAACGTGCGTGCGATAGACGCACACACATGTTTTGGGGTTAGAGATCAGAGACGGCCAATTATAACCTAAAAAGGGTAATTTAAACCCAAATTACCTTTTTTGTCAGTGCCCTGTCGTGGTTTCCACTAGCTGGTTATCTGACAGTGTGTTCCTGATCATGTTTTTTTCTGGTATTTGACTTTGGCTTTGTTTCGACTTCCCTGATTTCTGGTATCCTTGACTTCTGGCTTTCCTCATCGTTGTGTCTCATTCTGTATCCCTGACTTCGGCAAGTATTTTGACTATTCTCTGGTACATTAAGTCTGGCCATTCTAAGGTCCGGTTAGACGTTATCCTTAGTCCTAGGTGTGATACTATTCTGCGTGCTGGATCAACTATAATCCTGACATTACGACATGACCATCTTGCAGATTTGTGTCAGCACATAGCAGCTTGCGAGAGAAAGCTAGAGGAAAATAATCATCGTATGGATCAATTTGCCCAGGCTTTCAATACGCTCCTAATACGTACGGCTCATTTGCATCCTGAAGTTCAAACGGCAGTTACACCCCTGCCTATGGTACATACACCTATAGTGTATAAGGCACCTACTATCTCCCTATCTCCACCCCCGCATGTTGAAGGTAATACTCAAGAATATCGGGGATTCCTTAATCAGATTGTGTACCATTTTGAAGCCTCACCTGGGTCCTTCCCCAAGGATAGAGCTAAAATTGGGTACTTAATGAACCAACTAAAAGGTAAAGCCTTAGCTTGGGCCAATCCATTATGGTAAAGTGATAGGACTATTACCCATAATTACCAAGAATTACTTGTGGAATTCAAATTAACGTTTGAACCATTGGGAAGGGAGAACAATGCTTCCACTGCCCTAATGTGTATCAAACAAGGGATCCGTTCTGTCTCAGATTATGCCAAAGAATTCTGCACCTTGGCGTCTGAGGTAGACTTGACTAATAATGGATTAATCACTGCATTTGCAGAGGGATTATCCGAAGCTACCCAGAAAAAAATAGAAAGAATTGGGATCCGTGTGAAAATCAGTGTAAAAGGGAATAAACACCACCTCCACACTGATCCCATGCACCAGGAGGGCACTCCAGCAATGCCCAAGGGCTTAACCCTAGATACTAGCAACCATTGATGCCTACTTCTTTATCTCCAGTTAGCATTACATTCAGTTTGTGAATTTTTGCTTCTTTGTTTTTATTATCCGAAGCTATCCTTGATTAAATTGCAGCCAAAGAACTACCAGGGAGGTTACATGAATATATCACTTATGTGATGCATATCGATAAGCGACTTAGGAACAGGGAGATAACTAGAAATAGAACCAGATGTATGAATATGTCACTGGCACCTCACTTCTACAATCCTGTTGTCCCTGGCCCTTCTGTACAGACTGAAACTGAATGTAATAACTGCCTGTGTGTTTATTTAGTTGAATAAGTCTTTTATATATATATATAGATGTAGATATTTCTTCTTGGGCCAAAGTTGCTCGCCACATCAATATATGTCTATATTAATGAAAAGTTCTTTATAATAAATATGCATTTATTTTACTTCAACAGCAAACAATAATATACTTAACAGATGGTATTTCTTAACGGCGTTACAGAGAGTCGTCTTTGTATCAGCAGCTCAGGACATCAGAGAGGAGAGCAAAACGGATGGTAGAAGGAAGAGAGCATGGACCTTTGTCCTTGGCTCTCTATGGCCCAAATTACGTCATAACGTTTAGTTTAGACTCTGCCATATAAGGAAATTTCCCATATAAAGACCACCCCAAATCTCTTATACAGCCAATTCCAGATACCTCATGGTACAGAATAGCAAACACCATCTGTTCTGTTTAACCCATTAGACAGCCACACCTTAATATGTATTTGAATAGGAACATATAGAATATGCAATATTCTACACTGAACATATGCAGTTATGGATTATCAGACTGTCAGACACAGAGAAACAGTTTAGGAGAAAAGAGTTATCTGCTTTTACTGTGGCAACAAAGGACACATAAGAAATACTTGTCCTATACGTCCGAAAAACGTACACACCTAAGAACCATTAGGGGACCGGCCTTAGGTGTGATGTATATGTCCCCTGGTACTACCCAAAGCAGATTTATCCTTAGTGTTGCTGCTCCATGTGATAAGATACGTTTTACATGTAACAACCTGATTGACTTAGGCCCTGCAGAAAACTTTCTCAATATGCAATTTGCCATCATCACCCCTGGCCGTCGAGGCCATTGATAGGAGACTGCTCTCTCAGCCTTTAATTACCTACAAAACACTACCTATCTCTACCACGATAGGAGTGTTAAACAAAGAACTCACATTTCACATTTCAGATAATTGCTTCCCCTTCTTGTCCCATTATACTTCGATTCCCATGGCTTGTTAAGCATAACCCCCATGTTGATTGGGCTAAACGGGAAATACTTGAATGGGGTAAAGAATGTAAAGATAGATATATGTTACCTATTACTAAAAGAGTAGGTATCGTTAATCTATCTACTCCTACGCCTCAGTCTACCGAAATTCCTGTACATTATAGGGAGGTTAAAGAAGTGTTTAATAAAAGTCACACTGATACGCTACCGCCTCACAGATCCTATAATTGCTCCATAGATCTGTTACCCAGCACTATACCCCCTAAATGGGGAGTATATACCTTATCACAACAGGAGACCAGAGTTATGGGAGAATACATTAAAGAGTCCCTACAAAAAGGCAACACACATAAATCTTCTTCTCCTGCAGGTGCAGGGATCTTTTTTGTTACCAAGAAAGGAGGAGTGTTACGTCCATGTATTGATTATAGGGCATTGAACAAGATCACCATCAAAAATGCTTATCCCATTCCCATTATCTCAGAATTGTTTGACAGACTCCAGGGCGCTAAGGTGTTTATCAAATTCGACCTTAGGAGTGCTTATAATTTGGTAAGGATTAGGGACATGAATGGAGAACTGCATTTAACATGAGAATTGGTCACTATGAGTATCTTGTCATGCCCTTCGGCTTGTGCAATGCCCTAGCCGTATTTCAGGATCTCATTAATGATGTTCTCAGAGACTACATTTAGGGATTGACCGATTATCGGTTTTGCCGATATCATCGGCCGATATTCCGACTTTATGTAGGTATCGGGCGATATTCACCGGCAATACCGATAATGAATGTGTAGGCCAGTGCATCCATAAGGCGGCACAAGCGGCCACCTTAGGGCGCACCGGCCCGGGGGGCACTAGATTGGAGTGACCAGCAGGAGGTGGGCGCACAGCGCTGCCTCCTGCCAGTCACTCTGTGTAGCGTGGCCAAGCGGAGCACTGCGGTACAGGAACTTATGTTTCCTGTACCCGGCCAGACTGAAAGGAAGTGCTCACTGAGAGAGCACTTCCTGTCAGTCTGGCCGGGTACAGGAGACTGAAGCTCCTGTACTGCGATGCACACTGCTCCGCTCGGCCACGCTACCAGGAGACACACTGTGAAGTGAGAAAAGGGAGAAACACACCGGGGACCAAGGAGGGGAGAGATAGAGGGGCACTGGACACACACTATGGGATGGGGGTGGGGGTGGTAAGGAACACTATGGGTGAGGAGGGATGGTAAGGAAAATATGTAAGGGAGGGTGGTAAGGAACACTATGGGACAGGGGACGTGGGTGAAGAACACTATGGGACAGGGAAGGGGGGGGTGGTAAGGAACACTATGGGACAGGGGAGGTGGGTGAAGAACACTAGGGGGAGAGAGGAACATTAAGGGAGGACAAAAAGGTACAGATGAGGTAAGGGAATAGGAACATTGGGATGGGGGGACCACTGAAAGAGAAGGGAGAGAAACATTAAGGGGAATGGGGGGGGGCACTAAGAAACAGGTAAGGGGGGCACTAAGAGACAGTTAAGGGGTGGGGGGGAATTTTCTACCGCACATATTTACACACAAGCAAACTGCATCAACTACACAAACACATACACAAACACACTGCATCCACTACCCACACTGCATCCACTACTCAAAAAACACATTGCATCCACTACCAACACTGCATCCACTACACAAACAAGCACACTGCATCCACTACACACACACACACACACTGCGTCCACTACCCACACTGCATCCACTACACAAACAAACACATTGTATCCACTACACAAACACCCACACATACATTGCATTTACTAATCAAATACTCTCACTGCATCCACTACACACACATATAAATATTCTTGAAAACATAAAAAAAATCTGACTGGCATGTATATTTTGTGCATTTACCACTTAATAAAAAAAAGATTTGTAAAAAAAAAACTAAACGGTAAATGTACAGAATATTGGCAAGCTATCGGCTATCGGCCTGAAAGTTCACAGATTATCGTTATCGGCTCTAAAAAATCAACATCAGTAACTACATTTATACTTTCGTAATGGTATATCTGGATGATATACTCATTTATTCCCCCGATATCCAGACTCATCATGGGCATGTTAAACAAGTGTTGCAAACTTTGCTAAAAAAACGGGCTATATTGCAAACTTGACAAATGTCTATTTGACAAGACAGAAAGTCAGTTCTTGGGCTGTAATATCTCGGCCTGTGGTTTTCAGATGATCCCATGCAAACTAGAAGACGTTCTACATTGGCCATTACCCAATGGGTTAAAAGCCATTCAAATATTTATTGGGTTTGCAAATTACTATAGGAGATTCATCAAAGGTTTCTCTACTGTGAATCACCAACAGGCCCGGATTGGCCATCGGGCATACCGGGCAAATGCCCGGTGGGCCGCGATGGCCGTGGGGCCGAGGCCGGCAGGGGAGATCACAGGATCTCCCCGGCCGGCCCCTGCAGGGCCAGCGCTACCCGAGCGCCGGCCCTGCTCTGTGTCTCCATGGGCCGGTGGGGAGATCAAAGATCTCCCTCACCGGCCCAGAGACCCTGTTACATGCGGCCGCCGGCAGGAGAGGGAGTGAGGTAGGAAGGCAGGCGAGAGGACTGGCGGAGCTCTAGCCAGCAGCTCCGCCGGGTCCTCTCGCGAGGTCTGAGCGTTGCCGCGGTTACCGCGGCAACGCTCAGATCTCGCGAGAGTGAACTATAGCCTTCAGGCTAAAGTTCACTCTCACCACTGGACCACCAGGGAAGGAAGCTGCACGGCACCCCCCAGCCCCAGGCAGAACGGATCCCCTCTCCCCACAGGCAGAACAGACCCCCCCCCTCCTTCCAGGCTAAAAGGTAAGAAGGGAGGAGGGGGGGTATAATTTTTTAATTTTTTTTTTATTAATAAAAAATATATATTTAAATGTAAATAAAATATACATTCACACACACAGAACACACAGCACCCAGACACACACACAGCACCCCCAGGCACACACACAGCACCCAAACACACACAGCACCCCCAGACACACACACACAGCACCCCCAGACACACACACACAGCACCCCCAGACACACACACACAGCACCCCCAGACACACACAGCACCCTCAGACACACACACAGCACCCTCAGACACACACACAGCACCCTCAGACACACACACACAGCACCCTCAGACACACACACAGCACCCTCAGACACACACAGCACCATCAGACACACACAGCACCCTCGCTCACACATATACAGCACACTCCCACACACACACACACACACATATATATATATATATATATATATATATATATATGAGCTCTTTCTAATTTTCTTTGTCTGTTAACTCACTGAGGGTTATTTTATTTATATTTATATATATATATATATATATATATATATATATATAAATAAAATAACCCTCAGTGAGTTAACAGACTAAGAAAATTAGAAACCTAGAATGTGACGGCACATAAAAACACCCTCACACACAGCACCCCTCTTACATACACACACACTGCGCCCCTCACGCATACAATATGTCCAAATATATATATACACACACACTAAAGCACCCCTCACACTGCACCACTACACACATTACGCTCCAGATACACGCTAGATCCCTTACCCTATATGCACTCTTAATCCTCTACACACACACACACACACACACACAATCTCCTATACACACTCTGGGTCCTTTACACAGTAGATCTCCTACACACACACTACATTCCTTGTCAGCAAACACATACAACATTCTCTAAACACACCCTCTCTACAACCCCTACACACACTACGTCACCTATACACACACACTTCAACCCCTATACACACACTCGCTACATCCCCTATAACACTATGCTCCCTATACACACACTCTCTACAGCCCCTAGCCACACATATTACACAACAAACACAAATGAAATTGACCTATTTACACAATACCACACCACACTCTACACACACGCAATCCCTCAAGCAGGCTCCAAACACATGCACCATACACTTTCCTGGCCCTTTTGTCCTCTGGTATCCCACTTGTGGAGACACCAGAGACAATTTAAAAGCAAACACAGCGCAAGCATGTAATTAAATTTGCTTGCGCTGCGCAGAACAAATTCAGGGCCTTTTTCTAATGCCAGAGCTCTTCAGTGGGGCTCTGCGCATTGAACTAACATGCTCACTTTGAGAGGGGGCGTGCTTGTCATTAGTGATGACAAAACACACCCTCTCTGGCCCCGCCCCCTTCTTAGGGGGCCGCTCTGATTGAAAAATGCCCGGGCCTAATTTTTTTTCCAGTCCGGCCCTGATCACCAATATGATGCATAAGGGGGTTAACTGTAATATATGGTCTAGAGAAGCTAGAGAAGCTTTTGAGCTACTTAAGAAATTATTCAATTCTGCTGACAAATTGGTACACACTGACACTGGCAAACCTTTCATACTAGAGGTAGACTCCTCTGAGGCAGGGGTTGTTCTTTCTCAGAGTGAGAGTCAGCATACCCCTTTGGATCCTTGTGGGTTCGTTTCTAGAAAGTTGTCGCCAGTGGAGCATAATCTTGATATTGGTAACAGAGAATTGTTAGCCATTATCCTAGCTTCAAAAGAATGGCAACATCTTTTAGAAGGTTCCAGGGATCCATTCCTTATCATAACGGATCACAAAAACTTGGCATACATGGGTGATGTGATAAGGCTCTCTTAAAGACAAGCTAGATGGTCGTAGTTCTTGTCACACTTTAACTTTATCATCACGTACAAACCAGGTCCTAAGAACGTTAAGGCTAATGCCCTATCTAGGCAATTTGACCTAGAGACAGAACAAGAACCTCTCCCATTATACCACCTGAATGTATCATTGCCTCCGCTTTTTTTTTTCTTGTCTTCTCCTCTCCTTTGTGTTATAATGGCAGCCCAGACTCAGGCACCTAGTGATAAACCTCGAGATAGGTTGTTTATTCAGTTACTGGAAAGAGAGGAGGTACTAGGCGTGTTTCACGATAATGTGACAGCTGGACATCCAGGCATTTATAAACCGGTGTCCGCTGTCTCTAGATCATTTTGGTGGCCATCTCTTAGAAAGGACATCAGAGAGTATGTGGAGGCGTATACTATTTGTGCGGTTTCTAAGGTTCCCCATAAACTACCTTGTGGGTTATTAAAAACACTTCCTATACCCAGTGTCCCATGGTCTCATTATCTATGTACTTTATTGTGGAACTCCTGAATTCTAAAGGCTATAACACCATCCTAATGATTGGTGACTAGTGATGTCGCGAACGTAACATTTTCGGTTCACAAACGGCGAACGCGAACTTCCACAAATGTTCGCAAACCGCCATAGACTTCAATGGGCAGGCGAATTTTAAAACCCACAGGGACTCTTTCTGGCCAATATAGTGATGGAAAAGTTGTTTCAAGGGGACTAACACCTGGACTGTGGCATGCCGGAGGGGAATCCATGGCAAAACTCCCATGGGAAATTACATAGTTGATGCAGAGTCTGGTTTTAATCCATAAAGGGCATATATCACTTAACATTCCAAAATTGTTTGGAATAACGTGCTTTAAAACATCAGGTATGATGTTGTATTGATCAGGTAGTGTAAGGGTTACGCCCGCTTCACAGTGACAGACCAAACTCCCCGTTTAACGCACCGCAAACAACCGCAAACAGTCCATTTGCACAACCGCAAACTCCCCATTTGCACAAGGTTGGATACCAAGCTAGCCATGTCCCGTTCCTTGTCCTCACTGATGTCATTGAAGGTCTCTTCCTCCACCCAGCCACATACAACACCAAGGGTCCCCGAAAGGTGACAACAAGCCCCATGTATTTTGTTTTTAAATGTACACTACTTTTACACCAGATATGAGTTGCACTGGTGTGACACTGTGCCCTGGCAGGCCCTGAAATGCACACGTGTGAAGGAAACTGACTGCTATTATATTACAGTCCAAAAAGTTTTTTTTTGTTAAATGCAAGCTATTGTGACACCAGTGAGTGAGTGGTGGCACTGGGCAGGCCCTGAAACGTACACTAGTGAGGGAAACTGACTGCTATTATATTACAGTCAAAAAAGTGTTTGTTTTTTTTAAATGCAAGCTATTGTGACACCAGTGAGTGAGTGGTGGCACTGGCCAAGTGGGCACAGTATATGATGTGAGCCTGACACACAGGCTGGCAGGCAGGCAACTGCAATTACATTACACAGAAAAAAGGGGAAAAAAAGCAGACTGATGTTCTAGCCCTAAAATGGGCTTTTTGGGGTGCTGTCCCTACAGCAGAGATCAGATGAGTCCTTCAGGACTGTAGTGGACACTGAATACACTAGCCTAGCTATCAATGTCCCTATCAAATTAGCAGCAGCTTCACTGTCCCTACTCTCACTAAGAATGCATCTTCACAATGAATGTAAAATGGATGCTGTCCAGGAGGTCCACATGGCTTTGGAAACAGCTATTTTGTCTATTCTCTGGTACGTTAGGTCCGGCCATTCTAAGGTCCGGTTAGATGTTATCCTTAGTCCTAGTCCATACTTTTCTGCGTGCTGGATCAACTATAATCCTGACAGTAGGTGGTACTTTGAGTGGGTGTGTGTGATATATGTGTGTAGTAGCAGTATTTGTAGTTGCTGTGTATGATTTGTATGTGGGTGGTGACTATGTGTGGTGATTGTGTAGCTATGAACGCTGCTCAGATCTACTTGTCATAAAAACCTGAAGGGGTTTAAGAGACAAACAAGAAGTAACGTGGGTTTATAGATTTACATGTTAAGAAATTCACTAAGGTAAGGAGATTGGGTTAATAGATATACATGGGGCAAGAGGATTAAGAGGCTTATTGGGGTTAAGGGGACATTTGGGGTTAAAACAATCACAAGTAAGTAAGAGGGGTTATGAGAGACACACAATGGGTCTGAAAAGGAGTGAGGGTTGTGTGGGGAGACACAAATGGGGATGAAGTAGCACATAATTTAACAATTCTGTCGGCGTGGTAATACACTTCCACCATTGGTACCACATGACCTAGTTATGCCTTTGCTTTAGCTTGTCATATTCCATATAGCTCATGCACGCTAATTATCTCCTTCTTTTGCTCCCTACATTCCATCAGCATACCAATTACCTGACCCCTTTTTGATATAATAAGATTCTATTCTACATACTAAAAGGGCACATGAAATTGAATGTAGAGAAATGCAAAGTTATGCACTTCGGGGTCAAGCATGCACAAGATACTTACACCCTAAATGGTAGTGAATTAGGGATAACCACACACGAGAAGGATTTGGGAATTGTTATAGACAACAAATTAGGCAGCAATATGCAATGTCAATCTGCAGTTGCTAAGGCCAGTAAGGTTTTGTCATGTATACATAGGGGCATAAATTCTCGGGATTCAAAGACCACACATTGAATATGCTGTGCAATTTTGGGCACCTGTTATAAAGAAAGATATCATGACACTAGAAAAAGTGCAGAGATGAGCAACAAAATTGATAAAGGGAATGGAGCGTTTTAGTTACGAAGAAAGGTTAAACAATTAAATCTCTTTAGTTTGGAAAAACGGTGCCTCAGAAGGGATATGATAACATTATACAAATATATTCAGGGCCAGTACCAACCTTTATCTGGAAATCTATTCATAAACTGGGCTATCCATAGGACACAATGTCACACATTTAGGCTGGAAGAAAGGAGATGTCATCTAAGGCAAAGAAAAGTTTTTTTTACTGTAAGAACAATAAGGATATGGAATTATCTGCCTGAAGAGCTGGTTTTATCAGAGTCCATACAGATGTTTAAACTGCAATTGGATAAATACTTGCAAAAACATAACATACAGGGATATCATATCTAATTAGTGGGGTAAAAGTTGCTTGATCCAAGGAGATATCTGACTTCCATTTTGGGGTCAAGAAATATTTTTTTCCTAGTTTGTTGCAAAATTGGAAGCACTTTTTAGGTTTTTTGCCTTCTTTTGGATCAACAGCAAAAAACATATGTGAGGAAGGCTGAACTTGATGGACGCAAGTTTTTTTTCAGCTATGTAACTATACGCAACTTTGTTTTTTATGTTTTTCTTATTATGTTATGTTACATTCTGTTTATATGTTTTGAGTTATGATTTTCAATGTACAATGTTATACGGATGACATAATATCTCTTGCTATGATTCAGCCTCGAAGATTCTATGTCGCTGTATATTGTATACCCTGCAAAAGTAACAGTTTCTACTGTATTAACATTCAGTCTGACAAATAAAACTATAAATAAAGAATAAAAAAATAGGAATCGATTCTCTTTCCACGACTAGGTTTTATATGATATAGTAATTTTTACATTGTCCCACTGTTAATGTACTCTCTACTTAAGCTACATTACTACTAATTTACATACATTTGCATTCCTGAATAGACTAGTGAGGGAAACTGACTGCTATTATATTACAGTCAAAAAAGTGTTTGTTTTTTTTAAATGCAAGCTATTGTGACACCAGTGAGTGAGTGGTGGCACTGGGCAAGTGGGCACAGTATATGATGTGAGCCTGACACACAGGCTGGCAGGCAGGCAACTGCAATTACATTACACAGAAAAAAGGAAAAAAAAAAGCAGACTGATGTTCTAGCCCTAAAATGGGCTTTTTGGGGTGCTGTCCCTACAGCAGAGATCAGATGAGTCCTTCAGGACTGTAGTGGACACTGAATACACTAGCCTAGCTATCAATGTCCCTATCAAATTAGCAGCAGCTTCACTGTCCCTACTCTCACTAAGAATGCAGCTTCACAATGAATGTAAAATGGATGCTGTCCAGGAGGTGGGAGGGTCTGGGAGGGAGGGTCTGCTGCTGATTGGCTGGAATGTGTCTGCTGACTGTGAGGTACAGGGTCAAAGTTTACTTAATGATGACGAATAGCGGGGCGGACCGAACAGCGCATGTGTTCGCCGTCCATGGCGAGCGCGAACAAACGATGTTCGCCAGGAACTATTCGCCGGCGAACAGTTCAGGACATCACTATTGGTGACTGCTTTTGTAAAATGGCACACTTTGTTCCGCTTAAAAAGATACCTTTTTCCCAAGAGCTAGTTCATATATTTATACGCAAAATAGTCATTACATGGTATTCCGCTAAATATTGTGTAAGACAGGGGTTCCCAATTTGTATCACGATTTTGGAGAGCATTTTCTAAACAGTTGGGTATCGAATTATTATTTTCATCTTCATACCATCCTCAAACCAATGGTGCGGCAGAGCGAGCCAACCAATCATTGGAACAATATTTGAGATGTTTTATTAATGGGACTCAGGAAAACTGGTCTGGTTTGTTACCGTGGGCCGAATTCGCCAGAAATAATGCTACCCATGACTCTTCTGGACATAGTCCATTTTTTGTTAACAACGGTCATCATCCTACTGTTCTCCCTGCGGTGTTCTCTAACACTGCTATTCCCACTCTGGATGACCATCTCACATGTATTCGTCAGACTTGGACTAAGGTCCACATGGCTTTGGAAACAGCTATTTTGTCTATTCTCTGGTACGTTAGGTCCGGCCATTCTAAGGTCCGGTTAGATGTTATCCTTAGTCCTAGTCCATACTTTTCTGCGTGCTGTATATTGTATACCCTGCAAAAGTAACAGTTTCTACTGTATTAACATTCAGTCTGACAAATAAAACTATAAATAAAGAATAAAAAAATAGGAATCGATTCTCTTTCCACGACTAGTTTTTATATGATATAGTAATTTTTACATTGTCCCACTGTTAATGTACTCTCTACTTAAGCTACATTACTACTAATTTACATACATTTGCATTCCTGAATAGAGCTCTATGTAAAAAAAAGTTTTAAAAATGGGGTGGAGGGTTTCTCCCCTAATTGTACATCTCTGAGTAATATGTTGGCGCTTTATAAATAGAAAAAGATAAGTCCTGCGCTCACTCCCATCACTCCTGGGCGGCAGCAACGACCACAGTACACATCAGCTCCAATACATAGAGTAAAAACCAAAGAGAAAAGTTACCTGCGCTCTCTCCTAAATCCCTATGTGTATTTAAACAAATGGAGGTCATTTAATTACTCCAATGGCCGCTTTATAAATGCTAGTAATAATATTAATAAATTCAAATGCATATGGTTCCCCCTGTTAATCTTGAAAGAGGCAGCCATTGTCTCCACAACACTTTCCTAGTGACAGAGTTAGCCTTGTTTACAAAGTCCATTATGAGTTTAACCAGCATAGCTATTGTAAGATACTTCAAAGCCATGACATACCATCAGAGTATGAGCAAGAAAGATACCAGTCAATGGCAAAGAACACACTTTTGTCCAGCAACCTTTGTCATGGTATAGAGCTATAAGGGCTTCCTATGATCAGCAACCTATTGATAGGAATTCAGAAGCAAAGGTTGCCCTTAGGTAATAGCTAGCTAAAGTGTAGATCCCAACTCCTTCCTTACTTTACAAAACTTAAAACTGGCAAAGCATCATGGGAGTGGCAGTCTAGCTTTCGACAACCTCGAGTTTAACCTTTACTTCATCTAAATTGAAGCTAAAGTCTCTTGCATTAGAACTAAAGACTAAATTGCTCAAATTTCACCAGTAAATGCTTATTTTAAAAATGGTTTTGTATTATTGCATTTTCCCAAGTAAAAAAAAATGCATACATTTCCTATTAAAATAAAAAATAAATCAAAATAATGTTTCCACCTTAAAACATTATAATGAACCATAACTTCAAAAAAAGAAAAAAATAATAATTGACTTTTAGTCCTTTATGATGCCCCACTGGTCTAAACAAATCTAAAAAGGAATAGCTTGGAACGTAAGACTTTTATATAGAAAAGTGAAAGCATGTGTTCCATTAACAGGTACTTTCACTGCACCCATAAAAATATTTACAGCGCTATCATTGCCATTTTGCATTAATACTACATTTAATTGAGAGAAATGCTTTCCAAGTAAAAATATTTCATACAATACACATGATCTATTTACAGTATGTATGCCCCGTTTCAGGGACTAAGTTTAAACATTATAGTATATCACAAGTCATCTGTACTTCATTACAAGAAAAACCACTGCAACCTTAATGAATTATTAAGGAATTTATATATGTTGAAATTGTGTGTTGTAAGAAATCCCTTTTGTTATATTAAAAAAAAAAAAATACTTCTGGTGAAAATCTAAAGTTCATTTCCCATCATATATGCCAGTTATATATTAAAATCCATTCGTTTGACTACATTTACGTAGCAGGCTTTCATTACTGCTCTATTTTTTTGAGTTGGAATTATCTTTAATGCGACCTGCCTGGAGGGCTTATAGACCCACTATATTTTACGTGAAATATATCCCGCCAATGAGTATTGTGCTGCCTGGGTGTACCGCTTTACCAAAACCCAACCTCTCCTACCTACACAACTCGTTTTCCTGGCACTAAAGCTTTCCCCTCTGTCAAAGCCCCCCCACGTGGTGCAGAAAGGGTTAAAAACCCCTTCTATCACTTACCTGGATCCAGCGCCGACATCAGCCGTGCTTGCTTTAGGATTTCCCCCATAGGAAAGCATTATTTAATGCTTTCCTAATGTGGATTCCGGTGATGCTGGAAGTCATCATGCATAATTTAGGCTCCCAAAAGTCAACCCTAGCAGGTAATTATTGCAGTTTATAAAAACTGCAATAATTACATGCTCAGAGTTAACTGTGATGGGAGTTTGCACCCAGACTACTTCAATGAGCTGAAGTGGTCTGAGTACCTAGAGTGTCCCTTTAAGATATAAAATTAAACTTTCCTTTGCTACTGCCTCCTTCCGTTTATATTTATACTGCCTATTCAGTTCAGTTCCTACCTCTCTGATTCCCCAAATAATTATACCCTGCCACCAGTAGTTTCCCCAGCATTATTACACCAAATTCAAAAGCTCAAATCCACCATTTTTTACAAATTCATCTGCTCTAGAACAATTTCCCTCCTGGATACATCTCACCTCAGCCACACTCCTTTCCACACTTTACCTTATTCCTCCTTACAAAAGCAATTAAGGCAGTGATTCTGATATAATATAACTAATGCTTTTCTTAGAAGAGTCCCAAATAATAACCCTGCTTAGAGGAACAGTGTAACTTTACAGATATCTTTCATTTTAGAGTTAGAATATTCATTTTCTATTTTTAGATTACTGGGCCCTCCATCTATAGCCTGACAGCCACTAGAGGCGTGACTTTGGACAAATGTAAACATTAAAATAACAATTTACACTTAGATGTAGTGGCTATGGTGATTAGAGTGTCCGTTTAGATATTGGTGCATTTATAATCACTGCTTAGAGGAATTACAATTTCCACGAGGAGTATTTTTACTATTTTATTACCATAAATTAGGAGTCAATATGAAAAATACATTGCAGTGGTAATTAATAAGTTATTGTGAAAAATGGTGTATTTACTAAAGAGTCAAACTGCCAGGGACTTTCTTGTGTAGACATAAACAACCATAATGAAACTTGCCTTTTAGCAATTATCTTCTAAATGCAACTCATTTTACTGTTTAGTGAAAAATCCAATATGATTCAAATTGTGTGACAAGTTCAATGTATAATTATTCTATATTTTAGCTGACATGCTTTAATATTTTAATACATGGTAATAAACTAATTAAAGTTTATTTTTAGATATTTGACACATAGATCATGCTGTGTTGTATTAGGCTATAACAAACATATTTTATGTCAGGATGCCTCCCAACAGCCTCAACAGTGCCAATCATGTGTCTCTGTCATGCTGTTCCTCTTTAGCTCCCTGTATAATCCTTTCAGTAATGGGTCAGCCAGACAGGCTTGACACCAGGCCGACATGCCCCTTCAGTGGGCAAGGACCTACTGTATTCTTGGTTGACCCATCAGTTATGAGTGACGCTGGTGACATCACCTCAGGGTCTGCCTCCTCCGTCCTGTATTACTCTATAATCATTTTGTATTGTCAAAAAGCAAACTCAATTATTCTAAGGGTTTTATTTACTAAGTAGCTGAAGTTAATAAAAAAAAAAAATATGTTAAATTCTAACCCAAAATAGCTGAAACATTTTCCAACTTATTTCATCTCAACTATATTTTTCCTAAAACTTTCAATATCCTTAACAATTATTTGATATTCCTATCTCTTTGTATAAAACTGAATCTCAGATGTGTTATTTTCCTAAACTCCTCCACATATATGAACTTAATAAAAAAAATATTTGTATTGAAAGAAGTAGCACAATTGTAACACAGCATCTGCATGACATACTATTTACGAGAACAAAACAAAAATGAATAATTAGGCTACACTTCTCCAAATTATAAAAAAAAAGTCCAAAATGTATATGAATCACCAGTGTTTTGTGCTGAATTAAGGATCCGTTTGCAAAATGTATGTCAAAATAGCAGAGATGGCAAAAAAACAAACAAACCTCCAACTCAACTGAAGTACTGAGCCAAAAATAGAAATATTACCTAGATTCTAAATCTCCGACATTCTCTGCTAATTTTAATAGAATTGCATATAAGCACTTACTGTTGGAACATAACTATTATAGCTTTTGACTCTCTGCAGCCAAATTGGCACATTGCAGGGCATTCAGATCAAACTGCTGTTTGCGAGTTTTGTTTTCTCAAGCAATTTGGCAAAATCCAGTTGTATGGATGGCAGCCAGTATACAAACTACTCTCATTGTCAAGGGCTTGTTTACAATGTGCTCTCAGTGAGGTGGTATGGTTGATTGTATTATTTTTGTTTATTTATTTTAGTAGAGGTGTTGACATTTCAATCCGTGCTGCCATTACTAGCATTCCAACATCAATTCTTATCACGTCGTGGTTAATTGTTTGTTAATGGCTCTTTGATCGGGTGATTAAATGAAGAGCTCTCTTTCCTGTAGACATTTTACCTTTCCACACCACATTGTTGTTATTGTAATGCATTGATGGCTGATTGTTGGCATGACAGCTATTTGAGCTGTTTTTCCCAGAGGCTCAGCCAGCCACAAGGTTAGCCACCACTTCTAGAAGGCAATGGTTCGTCTGTCCTACATTTTTCTTTATTGGTGAGATTCAATAACCAATGGAGTGGCATATATTGTTTTTTTTTGGCTTGTTCATATATAAGCACTGTTGTTCTAATGGCAGATATTTGCAATTAAGTGATACTAAATGCAACCCAGACTTCTTCATCTCAATGAAATGGTTTGAGTGCCATGATAGTGGGCCCAGGACATACTTGAAAACAAGAGATATTTAAATGTATCCTTCCTGGCAAAATATTTTATGAATAAATACAAATAAATAAACTGTCCCTCTCTTTAACCCTGCAATCTAAAACTTTTACGATCTGCAGTAACGACAGTGTTTTAATTACAGGATTTAAATGTGCTACTAGAGGCACTTCTGATAAAATAGTTGAGTACAATTTGGATATTTCAATCAGATGGTCTCATGGGGAGCTGGGTTTTGCTGCACATGAGCACTAGCCTCCCAATGCTTTCATAATGCATCAGTCTTGATTATCTTAACCAAGAAGGCAGGGCAATCACGGAGAGATCAGATAGTGTGGCATGAGAGAAAATGCAAGTAAAATCTTTTTATATTTCTTCATCCAGGAGGCAGACACCTAAACGTTGAGGTGTCATTATAGCTTTAGAAACTTTATACATTTCTATAACTCTAGAGTCTTGTGAAGTTCATTGCCCCCTTTCATTCCTCTTCCACAAAGAAAAATACAGCATATGGATGAATCTGTCGCAGGTGTGAACTAGTGGTTGCTCTGGAAGCTCAGATTGGAGATCTGGAGATGCAAATTGCAACATTGAGACAGACTGACAATCTTGAAAGGGGTCTGAGTTTAGTGGGGGTCTCTAGTGGTGTGTAAGGAGATATGACAGCTGGGAAACAGTCACGTAGCTGGGTAACAGTATCACGTGATAGTGGGGGGAGGAAAAAGGAAAGGTTTAGATTGTCCTGACTTTGTGCTACCTGACAACTTTGCCCATTTGAGTAACGATGTGAGGAGCATCAGCTCAGGAGTAACAGCCTAACAGCCGAAGGAACAGCCACTCTAGTGTGGGTGGGGTTGACAATGTAAGAAAAGATAGACGGGTTGTGGTGGTAAGGGACTTTGTTATTAAGTCTATCTATTGCTCTGGTCGTCTCAACAGGACAGTTTGCTGTCTCCCGGTTGCTCGGGTCTGGGAAGTTGCTGATAGATTGGATGGATGATTGGGGAGGGCTGGGGATGATCCGACTGTGGTGGTTCATATTGATACCAATGACAAAATCAGAGGAAAATGGAAAGTCCTAAAGGTTCGGTTCATGAAATTAGTACGTAGGCTGAAGAAAAGGACTTCCTAAGTAGTATTGGGATGTGGAGGGGGAGGGGCAAGATCATAACAGAGAAGGTATGTAATAGTAATAGAAATGTACATAACGTACATAACGACTCATGATATTATTACATGTATGCTTACTAATTAAAGGAGCCTATATAACACAATAGGGGAATTGGAGGCAATAGCATACACTAAGCAATATGACATAATATGAAATGGTGAGATGGGGCACATGACTAGGCAGTTAATGTAAATGGTTACACATTATATAGGAAGGATAGAAAAAACAGGAAAGATGCAGGAGTATGTTTGTATGTCAACCATGAGTTAAAGCCAATTATTAAGCAAGTGGAATGTGACGAGGAACATGTGGAACCTTTATGGGTAAATATCTGCTTGGGGCAAAATAAGGGAAATCAATTATTGGTTTGGATATGTTATAAACCACCTAATGCTGATATTGATGAGATTGAACAGCTGTTAAAATTGGTAAAGCTGCACATCTGGGTAACGTTAATTATTTGAGATTTTAATTACCTGGACATAAATTGGAGGGACTGATAGTACAGCAAGGAGAGAATCTGTGAAATTACATCTTCAGGTCACAACTGGTACAAGCACCAACTAGAATGGACACTTTCCTGGATCTGTTTATAACAAAAAATATTGATCTTTTGAAAAACATTCAAGTTTGGGGAACACTTGGGAAATAGTGATCACAATATGGTGTCTCTTGAATTCAACTCGAAAAAGTAAATGCACATGGGGTATACTACAACATATCATTTTTAATAATAATATTGGGGGGGGGGGCGTGGCTTGACCGTCGATGGGAATAGACGTGCCTTGCTAGAGCTCCTCAGCCCTACAGCCCAAAAGCTGCAAAAAGCGACCTTTTCTTTGGCTATTCCCCCCTTGGGGTACTCAATATGGATAAGAAAGCCCCAAAGAAGCAATTGAGATGGGCTACCGAGTCAGGGAGCACCGTTCTCGACCTCCTAACGACCCACAGGCCGGGCAGGGCCGGAACCCAAGATGGCGACGGGGCCTCACCACAGGGCTCGCCTCGTGCAGCACCGGGGACACCCCTCGCAGACCAGGACCTCGTACTGGCGAAACTCGCAGAGGTTAAGACTTACCTGGCAGGGGAGATCGCCAGATCGACTGCAGTCCTCCAGGCCCAAATGGGGGCTTTGGGAGAGCGCACGTCACGCTTAGAGGAACGCATGGACTCCTCAGCTCGGGCCTATAACGACATGGCCGACAGAGTTAACCACGTAACCAGGCATATGGTAGACTCTGAACTGGCCTTGGAGGATATGGAGAACCGCTCTAGGAGGAACAACCTCCGGATACGTGGCATGCCGGAGGAGAGAGGAGAGGATCTGCAGGGGCTCCTGTTTGACATCCTCAAACCACTTCTACCTACAATACCGGCGGAACACTGGGTCCTGGAACAGGCGCATAGAGCGTTAAGAAAACAGAGGCCCGACCCTAACAACCCGAGAGATATCATCGTCCGATTCCTCTACTTTTCCACTAAAGAGGCAGTCATCAAGAGGAGCCGAGACGGTCCCATTAGGTACCGGAGCTCCGTATTGTCCATCTATCAGGATTTATCGCCCTCCACGCTGCAGAGAAGACGAGACTGGAGGCCTATCACAGGGGCCCTACGCGGAGCAGGCCTCAAATATTCGTGGGGGTACCCATTTAAACTGAACGTCTTCCGCGGAGACAGAGTACATACCCTTCTGCCTGGAGGCAACCCTCTTCGATTCTTCAGAGAGCTGGACGTGCGCCCTCCGCCGGATCTCCCGACGATGTCTCCTTACCCGGAGGATATCCCGCCGCTGAGCCTCGACTGGCAGGTAGCTGGTGCCGCTGTCCAATGCTGAGGTCCTCCGGTATTGTGAGTTACAGCCCCGACCTGCACGGATGGGCTACCGATATTTACATATACGCTAATGCTTCTTTTTAACACCCTCAGCCAGTGATACGGTGTAATAGTGGGTGGGGAGAGAGAGGTTTTTCTTTTCGATTCCATTTTTACCTTATTTTATTTTATTTTTATTTTTTCATTACGTTAGAAATCGTACGGGAGAGTCCCAGTGCTATTGCTGTACCCCTGATGCCCTTTGCACTTGCCCTTTATGGGTGCCACCAATGTGAGCCTTAAAGATAACTCCCACAACACACAGATCCCCCCCCCCACCTGACTGGGCCGGGTCAGTGGGGATTTAGCCGTGCGAGATGGCCCCCATTTTGAGAGCTGTTGGGGGGGAGTGTACATATTGGCAGCGGCATGTAAGGCTACCCCTTTTTTTTTTTTTTCTAGCGGGGCTGCCGCGGGTGGGGCTGCCACGTAACCCCTCTTAAGATCAGCTTTCATGGTTACATAGCATAGGGGGTTTCTATATGCAGGGCCCAAATTTGGGGTATACCCCCTCCCCCTTTTTTTTTTTTTTTCCTCTCCACTGGGACTGCGCATGCCATATAGGGGGAAATATGCTTTAACCTGGGGAGAACTTCGACCTTTTCCTTTTTGCCCATATATTACACCATCAGGGCCTTCAAATTGTACAGTACCCTACTCATAGGAACATTTCTATGTACAGCTGATCAGTAGAGAGGGGGGCTGACCCTGGATATGTGTAGCAAATAACAACAAAGGGTAATGTGCTACTCCCCTCAGGACAGTATTATTTGATTGCAATGTCTTATAGCTTTTTGCTTTTATCATCTAAACTGTGCGGGCGGGGGGGGGGGTCCGGGATACTAGGGGGGAGGGAGAGGTCCCCAGTTAGCAAAGATTAGCGCTTTGGTCCAGGGTTGACCTTTAGAAAATCTCCTTTAACGCATTATAGAAGTAAAAAGTTAAGAAAAGGAAAAAACAACAAAAAAAAATAGTAAAATGAAAAACACAAAAACAAAACTTTTGTGCGTATAGCAAACAATTTTGAAAGGGGCTCAATTTCTGACCCACACTGTTGTTCCTAATGTTCAATGTTCAACTTCTCACTGACGCTGAGGGGCCTGCTGCCCCCGGTACTACCACATAACCGCTAAGATCTAATACTGAGTAATATGGTCCATGAGATAATTGATTGGGCGTACGGGTGTTGGAGCCTAGGTCCCACTGAACCTTCCGACGTTGATCGTGGCTGGGAAGTGGGCTCATGGTCCCCACCCTATTCTGGCAGGCGGTAAGTCCAGAATCCTACGGCAAAGGACTATGTCCGTATGCCACTTGTTACTTTTTTTCATTCCCACTATACTTTTTCTTCTTCTTTTTCTCTACACCTTTCTTATTACCTACCTAGTTCTGAGGGGACGGGGAGGATGGGACGGGGATCCCGTTGAACCTCCGGGGATGCGGATGATGGGGTACCGGACGCATCCACCATATATTACACGTGTTCCCGCTTTCGTTGTCGCACATAGCTACTGCCTCTCACGATGGGGATTAAGATAATATCTCTGAATGCTAAGGGCCTTAACGCTCCTAAGAAACGTCGCCTCATGTTTAAGGAACTGAAGAGGATGAACGCAGACATAGCTTTCATACAAGAGACCCATCTTCCCCAGCAAGTACGTTTTCAATTAAGAGATCAAACGTACGGCGGCACATATGAGTCTAGAGCTCACCGTAAATGTAATGGGGTAGCTACCCTGATCAGGCTCAGCTGCCCTCTTCAAGTGACATTTCATGAGGCGGATCCAGAAGGCCGCTATGTCATAGTCTCAGGCACCCTTCATTCTCACTCCGTGCATTTCTTAAATATATACGCTCCGAATAGACCTGACCCTGACTTTTGGACGCTATTGAGAGACAAGATACTGGGGTTACCGTATGGCATGATATTCATGGGGGGAGATTTCAACGCTACCCCATGCCCAGCTGCTGACAGGAGCTCAAGAGACGGAGGACCACGCTCACAAGGCCGCGGCGGTCAGGATCGCCTCCTTAAACAATTCATGGATAGTACCGGCTTAATTGACATATGGCGTGCCCATCACCCAGATACTAGGGACTACTCGTTCTATTCCGCTCCTCATGGGACCTATTCCCGGATAGATTTCTTCCTGACCAACGGGACTGGAATGGCATGCGTAGTCAAGTCGGAGGTGGGAGATATCTCGTGGTCTGACCACGCCGATGTGTCTATAAGCTTAGGGAACCTCTGTATAGCCTCACCATGGACGTGGAAACTGAATGCGTCCCTCCTACGGGACCCCCTAATAACAGAACAGATAAGGGAGGAGATAACGGCGTATTTTGCTATGAACGATACTCCGGACGTGAGCCCCAGTACGGTATGGGCAGCCCACAAGGCGGTAATAAGAGGAATACTAATCAAACTAGCCACGAGGAGGAAAAAGATGAAACACCAACGCTTGGAGGCACTCCTGAGCCAACTGCGCACACTGGAAGAGAAACATCAATCTGCGCCTGATGGAGACTCACTTGCACAGCTTAATTCGGTGAGAAGGTCTATTCGAACGCTACTGATCGACTAAATCTATGACGTGGACCAGGCGCACATACTTTGAAAACGCGAACAAAATGGACACGTTCCTAGCCAGAACATTAAGGCCTCGGAACCGTAGGCCGCATATCACGTTGATTAAGCGCCCTGATGGCTTGACAACGTCCAAACCTAGTGAGATTGCACGAGTTTTCAAAGATTTCTATAAGCGACTATACAACCACACACCAGAGAGTACGCTGTCTGAGCTGGAGGAAGAACGAAACATTCTCACTTATCTCAACGGATTGGGGATGGCCAAACTGACTAGGGAGGCAGCATCTAGCCTGGCCATGGAAGTCACGGAGGTAGAGATAGACAAGGCCATTTCTAATCTGAAAGGCAATAAGGCACCGGGTCCTGATGGCTTCGATGGAGCCTACTACAAGGCCTTTAGGGAGGAACTGACCCCACATATGGTACGTCTCTTTGTGGACTTGCGAGAGGGGGGACAATTACAATCTGATATGACCTTGGCTACCATAATCTTACTGCCCAAACTGAACAAGGACCCCCTATATCCTGAGAATTTTAGACCCATATCTCTGATCAACCATGATCTGAAAATATTAGCTCGGATACAAGCGGATAGGTTAAACCCACTTCTGCCCTCGATTATCCACGCAGACCAGGTAGGCTTTATACGGGGCAGGCAGCTGTTTGAAAACACCAGGAGGAATATCGATTTAATATGGAAACAGACAGCTGTAGCTGCCCCAACGCTCGTGGTGTCTATTGACGCTGAGAAAGCCTTCAACAGGGTCAGATGGCGATTTCTGTTTACGGTTATGAAGCACTTGGGCTTCCCTGGTGAATACATAGCGATGACACAAGCGATGTACCACAACGTGAGAGCCCAAATACAGATTACAGGTGCCCCATTGTCTCCTTTTCAACTCTTTAACGGGACAAGGCAGGGGTGCCCCTTATCTCCCCTACTTTTTACCTTGGCACTGGAACCTCTACTGCAGGCTATACGTCGTGACCCTGGGATCAGCGGGGTTGCGGTGGGGGGAGAAGAATTTACAGTTTCAGCATATGCGGATGATATTCTTTTGACGCTAACAAACCCAGAGGAATCGATTTCAACCTTGCGGAACGTAATAACAGAGTACGGGATCTACTCAGGCTATAAGGCCAATATGCAAAAGTCAAGCGCCTTACCGATAGGAATTCCAGAGGAAGCAGTGGGACGGATAAGGGAGGCCTATAAGATCAGGATCGAAACAGGGTCGCTGACCTATTTAGGGATTCATCTGACCGCGGACAGCGGACGCTTATACGTGGCTAATTATACTCCCATGCTCAGATCTTTGATCTCCGACCTGGAAAGATGGAACGACAAACCAATATCATGGATAGGACGGGTAAACGCGGTGAAAATGAACATACTACCGCGCATCCTGTTCCTGTTTCAGGCCCTGCCGATACAGGCCGCTAAATCACAGCTGGCTCCGCTACAAAAGGCAATAGGAGATTTCGTTTGGCACAACAAGAGGCACAGGATAGCCAGACAGGTGCTTTACAGACGCAAAGATAGAGGCGGGCTTGGCCTCCCAAACCTATACTTCTATTACCTGGCTGCTCAACTGACGCAGATTGCGATGTGGCACTCACCGCCCGCCGAGAGGAGATGGGTGGACATAGAGTCCATGATGGTTGGATCCGACGTCCCCCAATTTGCCATGTGGGCCTCTAAAGACAGCAGACCTATCATACGGACGACGTGCCCGGCGGTTCTTAACTCTATCCACATTTGGGACCGTAGCAGATCCAGATACTCTCTCGCATCCACACCGTCCCCTCTCACTCCAATACTGCGGAACCGCGAGTTTCCTCCAGGAATGGCACCTCGGGAATTTAAACGAATAGAAAAAACTGGACTACAGAGGATTCACCAGCTATACCGGAACGGAACCATAATTCAATTCACAGACCTCCAACAGGACTCCCACATGACCCCCGCAGATTTCTTTAGGTATCTTCAAATCCGGGACTATGCAAGACAAGCACACATAAAAGCGGCAGCTATGAAACAGATGACATTTTATGAATCAATGTGCCTACAAGGGGTAACTCCCAAGGGATCGATTACGCTCTTATACGCCCACCTAAGCGAGAAGAACAAGGAATGGGGAAACTTACCGTACACAGATAAATGGGAATCTGAATTGGGAGAAGTGCTCGAAGGCATTGAATGGCAAGAAATCTGGGAGGCAAACTCTAAGGCCTCCATATGCACCACTTTTCAGGAACAATCCTGGCAGACCATGCTGCGATGGTATACCACCCCTATACAACTTTACCATATGCACAAAACGGAAACTGACAATTGTTGGAGAGGATGTGGCATGCGCGGCACTTATGTGGTGGGAGTGCCCAAAAGTTCAGGCCTTTTGGACAGCAGTCAGAGATATACTGATACAGGTGTTTGGCAGGCCACTGCCCCTGAATCCGTGGACCTATCTGCTTTACAGATCTGTTGAGGGCTGGTCCAAACGAGAACAGGCATTAATACACAAAGTGACCCTAAGTGCTCGCAGGGCAATAGCCACGGCGTGGCTGTCGCCGGAAGGCCCTGATACCCAAACCATAGTACCCAAAATAAAGGACTGCAGGCTTATGGATGACCTGACGGCCAGGGTGAAGGGATCTGTGGAGAGATTCCTGAAACTATGGGAACCTTGGGACAATTGCGCTCTGGCTGATCGAAGAGGCTAGTAAATAGGCCCGTGGCTATTTGACTGGGTGCGGACGAAGGTGGGGACCGTGTTTTTTTCATTTCTGATCATTGTTCAGTGGTATCCCCCTTCTCCCTCCTCCTCCTCCCCCCCATTCTTCTTTAAGCATCCTTTAAGGGACACTCTCCGACAGAGGTGGGTTCGCCCTTGTCTCGTACCTCTCAACTTCCTCATCTTTTCTCTGAGGGGGACTCCCCCCCCCCCCACCCTCTTACCCCCTTTTTTCTTCTTATCCTCTATCTGGACTTTTTCCTCTTTTCTCCTTTTTCTCGCATTCTCTTCTTTCTTTTTTTTTTTCTCTCTTTTTTTTTTTTTCTCTTCTCGCTAGCCTGTTTGACGGATTGGACGGTACAGTGGAATCGTTTGGCTACCCTGACTGGGTGTCACAGAGCTTTGACAATCCTCATGCAGGGCTTGAATAACAGTTTAAAAATTTTCTCGACAGGGAGGCAACCCATGAACGATCCGGGACCGGGTCGTGAGGGAATTGCCATTAGGCCAGGCTTGGGTTGCGTACAAATTTATACAGACTACGCGCAGAAGAGCTGGCTGCTGCGTAAGTTAAATGGTTACAGTACATTCGCAATACCAAACGACTAGGCATAGAGAAATGATAACATGCGTTTTCTTATATTAAAAGTGGAGTAATAAAAGTCGACATAGGATGTGTACTGCCGCATAACGTTGTTACTTATGTATAAGTGATTGCCATGTCCTGAGTCTGGCTTCTGCGCAAGCCCCATTGTTGCTTGATTATTGCTATTGCCTTTCTCTGTCGAATTCAAAAATAAAGAATTAAAAAAAAAAATAATAATAATATTGGGGTAGGTTTACAACATATTCATTGGCATATACTATGTAGTGAAAGACAATCACTGAGGATAAATGGAACATCTTCAAAGAAATATAACAAAGTACACTTCTTAAAATGCACCATTGGGTAATAGATATAAAATTGAAAATTGAATATGAAACCAATGTGGCTTAGTGGGAAGGTAAACAAACAAATTAAAAGAAAGAAAAGAAATTAAGAAAAAAGGGCATTGAAAAAATAAGACAAATCCGAGGCATCCTATAAAAGACATAAGAAAGCCAATAATGTATGCAAAATGGTCTAAACTAGAAATTAAGAATGTGATAGCCTAAGAGAGCAAAACCAACCCCTAAAAAAATATTGAGTACATATATTAAAAAAAAAAACTAAAAATGAAAGTGTAGGTACACTGAAAACAGAGATGGGTTAGTTATAGAAGGCAGATTTTAAATAACTATTTTTCCTACGTATATATAAAGGAGGCAAATGATTGCTTCAAAAATTGTGACTGGATGACTCATGGCAAGATGCTGGCACAACTAAAGAAAATTAATAAAAACAAAGCTCCAGGGCTTTATGTACTCACCCACGAGTACTTAAGGAGCTAAGTGTGGAAATAGATTAAACTCTGTTTTTAATCATTCAGGATTATTTTCTTTCAGGAATTGTATAGGGGGATTGGAGGAAGGCAGATGTGGTTCCTATATTTAAAAAGGGTTCAAAATATTTGCCTGGAAATTATAGATCTGTGAGCTTAACTTCTGTGTCTGTGAAAGTATTTGATGGGTTATTAAGCGATAATATTTCACTGGAATTCATTGGGAAGTACATTGTTATGAGCAAAAATCAAAGTTTTTATGAAACATAGGTCATGTCAAAGTAATCTAATTACATTCTATGAAAAAGTAAATAAAAGTATGAAGGGGATGTGATCTGCTTGGATTTTGCCAAGATGTTCAAAATGGTTCTAAACAATATGTTAGTGTTCAAACTAAAATAAATTGGTCTAGATGAAAATAATTTTTCTTGTGTAGAAAATTGGCTTAAAAATAGAGTACAGAGAGTTGTCATTAATGGTAAAACGTCATGCTCGATAAAAGTGCTACCTGGTGTTCCTCAGGATTCATTTGCTAATGTTATTAAGATATTATATAAACGGGCATTAATTCTTGGGATTAAACTATAGTTTTGTCTTTTTATAAATCAATGATAATACCACACCTCGAAAATGCTGTGCATTTTTGGGCACCTGTTCTAAAGAAGGATACTATGGCACTAGAAAAAGTGCAGAGGCAGGCAACAAAATGAATAAAAGGAATGGAACATTTTAGTTATGATGAAAGGTTAACAAATCTAAATCTGTTTAGTTTAGAAAAATTGCACCTCAGAGGGGATATAATGATATTATACAAATATATTCAAGGTCAATACAAACCATTGTCTGGAAATCTATTCATAAACAGCACAATATATAGGACACAAGGTTACGCACTTGACTGGAAGAAATGGTATTAAGTCTAAGGCAAAGGAAAGCTTTTTTTTACAGTATGAGCAATACGGATGTGGAATTCTCTGCCTGAAGAAGTAGTTTTGTCAGAGTCTGTACAGTTGTTTAAACAGTAACTGGATGAATACTTGCAGAAGCATAATATTCAGGGATGTCATTTTTAATTAGTGAAATAATAGCTTTTTGATTTAGGTGGAGATCTGACTGCCATTCTGGCATCAATAAGAAATGTTTTCCTAGTTGTTTGCCTTCTTTTGGCTCAACATCAAAAACAGATGTGAGAAAGGCTGAACTCGATGGACGCATGCCTTTTTTTTTTAGCCTGTATAACAATGTAACCTCTAATTAAGAAGCAAGAGGGCTGTATGCTGCACCGTTGTTGGGACATCCTCAATAGTGATGCTCTGCAAGACAGTCCTATGCATCTCATGTACATAAAAGTACTGTGCTCTATGAGAAGCCTAACATCTGATTTGAGTGAGAAGAGAAAGTGAGTGAGGAAGATCATCACCCCCCAGTAGTTTTATTGGACAGTCAGGAAAGCAACTTAGAAGATTTATAAAAGTGCTGATTTCTCTGGATATCAGTACTTTTGTAAAGTAAGAAGAGGGAACACCTTGTTAAACCCTAAAGCACTACGTCCAGCTGAAATGCTTTAGGGTTTGAAGTATTTTCTTTAGAAAATATGTTTCCCAAGCATTATAACCTTTATTTATAGACATGTAGCTTTTCTGGATTATTCCACATGTAACAAGCACACCTTTTTACTTTATTACGAGTACGGGAATAATAAACAACAGCAAATTCTCTAGCAATTCTTTTTAAAGTGAAAACCTATCATTTATAAGCCAAGAGGTAAACCCCCCAAAAGATTCTATTTTGTGTAGGAATTCTGTCTCCTCTCATTATTTTGCAAACCCTTCAGTGTAATATAAGGGAAAATAGTTTACTAATGTTTCCTATGGACCGCATCCTAAATAAATGAAGTATCCACATGGCATTTCTTTAAACGAGTATTGATCAATATGCATTATGCATATTCAACATTTTAGATATAATGACAATAAGCAAAAAATATAAAGGTGTTTTTTTTTTATTCTTTAATATAAGCTGTACATAGGTTCAGAATCAGTATACCATATAACAAATAAGAAAATGCGAGAAAAAAAATTCAACGCCAAGTGATGCATTCCTGGAGAACTGATGCTGGTGCTAACAATCTGCCTAAAAAGAAATTTTATTTTCTGTAAAAAAAAATTATTGACATTCAAATTTTAATCAGAACAAAGTGGATTATGCAGGAGGAATTCGAGGGAAAAGTTCTAAATGTGTTGCAATTTGCAGGCACAATCAGTTGGTTTCCATGGTAATTTCTTCACTTCTAGAATTTCCCTTAGACGTGCTCTTTTTACACCATCCCTTATAACTGCTTTATCCTTTATATATATATATAGTTTTGTGGAATCCCGTTAAACAGACCTGCAGAACATGTTGGCACTAAATAAGAAAATAATTCATGCGTAATAACATGCCTGCAGTCTTCAAGCAAATGTAGTTTAAAAAACGCTCCCAAACTAAGGTAACACAGCTTCACACAGTATAGCAAATAGGGTCCAGAAGTCCAGACACCAAAACCTAATATTTTGTTTGGCTTTGGGATAAAGATGTATGTTTAAAGTAATAATTCCTGGCGCAAATAAAATTCTCCTCCTTAAAAACTAGCACCTCTGCCACTAAGACCTTTTTTTAAAAAAAAAAAAAAATTTCTTCTCACAAATGCATTTTTTTGCATCTTTTAAAATAAATATACTTTCTCTCCAGATTTTTCAACTGTAATGTTTTAACGTTTTTTTAGGATTTTTTTTTTTTTTAACAGACCCATATACTTGTTCGTTAAATGAGTTAATTTTCCTCCAGCCCTATGTTAATGTGTGTGTAGGAAAAACATTTAGCTTATTCTTCGAGGCTGAACTTTTGCACTGAAAGTACCTTCCCCGAGAGCTTCCTCCCACCCAAGTGAATGGAAAAAACACAAGCACTTTGCTTGTCAAGCTGTGTATCTGCACAGGCTGTTAAAGGCAAGGCATTGCGGTTTAAGAAAAACAACGTGCATTGGTGCAGACATGGTGGGTGCTGAAGATCTGCCGTACCTACAGCTGTGGGTTTGCAGCTGGCAGAGATTAATGTGGCTGCATGGGAAACCATAAAGTCACCCACAGTGCTCCCTCGACAAGAGTCCACACCTCTGGCGGTCTGGGAGCCGTTGTTCATGGGAGCAAATGCAGTAATAAATTGAACTGGAGAACTGCTCCATCTTATTGGAAAGAAACAAGAACTTTTTGATCTTTTCTGGAAGGGTTTTAGGTAAAGAACATGAAAGTGAGATATTGAAAACCATGTTAGCCTAAGCATTTCATCCAGAAAAAAAATGATTGGAATTTATTATTTTTTTCCCTCTAAACTATAATTTTCCAAAGTTTGTGCAACATAAACCATAATCCAGTGGACTTCTCTTGTTACGACACCTGCGTGACTGGAGCTATTCATTGGGGGTTCTTTGGATTTACTGCTGAGGATTTGCACCTCAGTAACTAACCTTTTTTCCAATAAGCTGTGGATACTGGAAAGTATTGTGTTTTAGGTGGGTCATTGTATTACAGGGTTTTTTTTTTTAAAGCACATATTTTAGTTCCAAAATAAGTCCCAAAACAAAAATTATATTTTTGTATATGACCGAAATTTACCATTAGTCGTTATACAAATGTGTGGTTGTCTATAATATTTCCATTTATAAGATTAGTAACTTGTCTCTAGCTAGTCTTTATGATTTTTTTCCCACTATGTTTGTATCTGTTTTTGTTATATATAACAATTTATATATGTGTACACAATAATGGATACTCTTAAGGAACACTCCAAACATCTAAACCTTACTGAAGTGTTTTATGTGAGTGCCCTCCTTTTCTCTCTTTACAAAAAAGTGGAGATTTCAATAGAAATGTACACTTTTATAAATTAACCTTGTTACACCTCCTGGCTGTCATTCAGAAAATAGATCCCGTTACTTCCTGGTTGTTTTGCTCAGTGGAGCTAAACGCAAGAGGTAGACAATTGCCCAGAGAACCTACCTTGCCAAAACAACACATTAAAAGATGGGGGTGGGGGCTTGTAGGCTTACACAGGCTGCAGACAAGAGATCTACAGCTTTTCCACTCATGTTTTACACATACTTCTAATGAAAAAAAGACATAATAAATACTTTGGTGGTATATCTACTAAATCGTTTTTTTATTATTATTAGGTCAGTGGAGTGTCCGTTTAATATAGTGCAACCATTTGCATTCTGAACCATTAAACCTCTCTGACAATAATGTTGTGCATTTTTGGTATTGTGTGCTTTAAAAAGAAAAGCATTCAGGTATTTGAGTAATTAAAGTGGCTCTGTAACTTTGTAGTATTTTGAATAAAGATATAATCTTTATGAAATACTGATTAAGACTGCGTTGGAATTTCAGTGAAATTTCAATGCAATCTAGTAGACAATGTGGGAACTAACAAAGGAATCACAGAGGAAGCATAGTCTTGTTATACTTATTGTCTCATTCATGAACTGGCATCTATAGGTTAGCCTTAATTTCCCATATTACAACTGCTGCCCATGGTGGTTAATTGTGCAATTTTTTCTTGCAGGTTATCCCTGCAACATGTTGTAGGTTACTGTATTGTCCCTAGTGGAGTGTGGCCTACCATAATACTTGTTTCTGTGCATGTACCGAAGAGAGATTTTATTTCTTCTCTTCTAATCTGCCATCCATTAAGTATTCACATCTTCAAAGTACGGATTACTTTGTCTTATGATACATCTGAGGTCGCAAAAGTTGACAAAAAGCAGAACTCCACTGTCAACTCCACTCCACTGTCAACAAGTGATGGCTGTGGGATTGAGACATCAACTTATGGAGACACTTTTTGGGAAGTGACAGCTTACCTTTCAGTGGGCTTGAGTCCTGCAAGAACAAGTTCCTGTACTTTTTCCCCACAAGGAACGACGGCTGGTGCCTTCTTTGCCTCAGTCTATAGAGGATGGATCAAGCAGAGAGGTAGCTGTGCTCCATATGTGCATTGCCTGCACAGATCCCTTGCACGCCCTTTAGTGATGCCAGGAACAAGAATGTGATGTCCCTACGGGCCAGGCATCAGTACAGGGTGCACAAGGGATCTGTGCATGCAGTCACAGCCAGCAGAACCATAAGACAACCACCAAAGGGCATACTGGTCCATACTGGCAATGTTCTTCTGCTGTTCATGCCATTATGGTATGCACAGCAGAGGATCTTCTTCATCCTCTACCTGGTCTGACAGGAAGCTGCTTGCTAGGAGCAATGAACAACTTTCTGTCGGTCCGGGTAGAGGATACAGAAGAACTTCTACCAAGGTCTGCACTCACACTACAAGGCACACCAGCAGTGAAGTGGGAGGAATAGATCCCATAGGGACTGGGGTGGGGGGGAGAGACACACAGTGGGGCTGGGGAAAAAGAAACTAAGACACACAGAAGGACTGGGAAAGGGGGGGAAAGATACACACAAAGGGGCTGGAGGAAGTAAGAGACACACAAAGTGGGGGTTGTAAGAAACACAACTGGGGAGTAAGACACACAAAAGGGAAAACGGGGGATAACAAACACTTAAGGAGGTAATAAGAGACACATTCAGGTGAAGATGCACTTTTGGGGGGGGGAGTGGGAGGAGGGGGGCAAAGACAAAATAGTCATTGTGTATCACTGTTATAATATTTACTTAATGCCAGAGGTCAAGTCCTTGGGCCATGTAGTCAAAAATAATTGCACAGGCCCAAAGACTTGACCTCTGCCATTAAGTAAATATTATAACAGTGATGCACAGTGATTTCAATAAATCACAAAACTCTTACCAGTAATGTTGTTTGTAAAATAATGCAATGCTTTATCTACTTAGTAATAACCCCTTGTTCTTATACCCATTTCATTTAAAGGAACACTCTGAAGTTGTTATGGTGCCAGATAGTGCCTGGTGCTGGCTTAACTCTAGGTGAACCTTAAAGTCTTCATTCCAGCAAGTCTGTTTAGCTCTGCTCCTGTCTTTCAATTATCTTAGATTAATTAAACAGATATATATATTTCTGTCATAAAAAAGCCATGTTAGTTTTTCTACACATGATGGTATGTTGTCTGGAAGAACTCTGATATGATTTTGCTGCATCAGTGATATTAACATTATATTTATTTTATTTTGCCACATGAACTCTCAGTCCTTTACAATGTTAAAAATCACATTTTGATTCTCCTTTGCACCTCATTCGTTTGTCTTAGCTGACTCATGGTATGGCTATTATGAAAGTTGATGAGATTAAATTGTGCTAATTTACATCCCTCAGTAAGGTCTGCTAAACATGACATTTTTGGTATGAAAGGTGTCTGCATTGTAACACTGAACTTTGACCCTCGCAGACCAATTACATAAACAGACCCAGGGGTGTTATTCCTTCAAACAGTTTTTACCAATGATGACAAGTTTTATTTTAAAGTGAAACTGTCAGTTTCCTGGATTTTTTTATAATATGATTATGTATCCATAAATAAAACAAATATGTATTTATGAGATATGAAAAAAAAAAAAATCGTACAAATGCGCTACGTTTTCTCCTGCAACTGGGTGCCTCCATCTTAGGTCCCTGTCAATCATTTTTAAAATCTGTCCTTTGCATTTGGAAGTTGGCGTAGAGAAAGCATACAGGGAAGAATAGAAATGAAACAATGTTTCCATTTCTGCTCTTGATTTGCAATGTTTACTCTGGCTTTGCATTGTCTGAACTGGAATACAATGTAATTTGCTAAAGCTATAACAAAAACTAAAAAAAATAAATTTAACATTTCATGAAAGAAAGGATAATCATGTTACAGATTTTATTCAATGGTATAAATTCTAGAAAAGTGCCAGTTCCTCTTTAATTATGGCAAAATTTCTATACGTTTCTTATCTATTATATTTCTCTCTTTTTCCAGTTTTTACTTATAGAAGCAGGAAGTTCTTGTTAATTGATGGTTAATATTTGACTCTGAATTACATGTATCAGCTTTGCCTTTACTTCACGATGATTGTGGAGGAAGTAGAGTATTTCAGGTTTCTGTGAAACAACAGAGGGAAAAGGATTTTAATGTCTTTAGTTTTTATGTACAAATTCCTTTCAAGTTTGGGGATTTGGATATCAGCATAAAGATCAATAGCAACTGCCTTGTGCTTACTAGATTGGTCAGTGGATCAATGTGTTACCCACAGCAATGAATTTAACAGTATTCCCACTGTTTCTGTGCCCAAGGACTCGAATGAATAATATGATGGGTTTCTATTTTTAAAAAAAGGCACTTAGTGGATTGTCCCCAGTATGACCTCATCATTTTTCAAGCCCTTCATTAAAGGAACACTATAGCGTTAGGAATACATAACTCGATTCCTAGCACTAAATTGTCTCTCTGCCTCCGTGACTCCCCAGTCTGCCTCTCCAGCCATGAAAGGGTTAAAAAAAACTTTAAATTAAACACTTATCTGTTATTTAGCATCAAGGTCCCCTCGGCACTAATTTGGGTTCCTTCTCCTCCGACACAAGCCAATGGGAGGAAACTTATATGTGTGCGCGTTAGGCCTTGCCTCAGTGGTTTTCTATGGTGGATTTAGAAGACGCTGGACATCTTCATGCAAAGCGTGAGGATATCCAGCATCGTTTCATGGAGTTAAACGCTGTGAAACAGCAGGAAGCGTCTCTAGTGACTGTCTCATAGACAGCCATTAGAAGCAGTCTTAACCATGCAAAGCTAAGAGGACAGGGATACTGCACCCAGACAACTTCAATGAGATGAAGAGGACTGGGTGCCTACAGTGTCCCTTTAAGCTGCTTAACAGTAAATATATTAAAATTACAAGTATTTATTAGTATAGGTCCTGGCAAACCTCCAATATGTGACTATAATATGCATTCAGATGAACATTTTATTTAAGGTTATCAGATTCTGAATCTGCATATCTGGTGACTAGGTGTTTTTTTTTGTTTGTTTGTTTTTTTGTTATTGTATATATGCTGACACAATGACTTAAGAAGCTTGTTTGGAATGGAATATCACTGATTATATCCCTGCAAATTGAACCTTAACTAAAGGAAGGGATTAATGGGGACATTAATAATAGTTTGAATCTATGACATTGTGTCTTGTCGTTTTCTTTTTTCTTTATTTTCTTTAATTTTTTATTTGTATTTTATTGAATTTCCATTCACAGAAATACAACTGTGTCATAATATGAAAGTGAAAAGTAACAGAGGGTACCAACATTGGTCCATCTGTGATACATTATCTTCATCTGCGTGTTCATAATATAATAACATGCTGTGTATCTCGGTACCATACAGTGAAGGGTTAACTTATCCTTGGGACCTCTGTCCTGTTGTCCTGTCTATTTGTATGGGCTATGACTGGCGATGTCTCTCTATATTCGGGCTAAGAGTCTATTATGGGTCATGGCCTCTGATATGTGTGTACGGAACTATGTACAGTGTCCAACGTATCTAACTTGCTGGTATATTACGAGTACTGGTCCTCCCTTGCTTGCTCGCTCGGGGACCTTAGTGACGGTCAGCTGCCTGCTGGCCTGGAGATCTATGTCTCAACTATGTGTGTGGTGTGCCTGGGAGTCGCTGGTGGGCACGTGGCTTGGCCTTAGGGGCTTTATTCGGGGTTGTGTTTGTCACCTGTAGTCGCTGTAGGAACGTCTCCTGGTCTCTGTCAGGGGGCAATGTTAGTGTTTCCTCACCTCTCTGGGTAACTAGTGACCCGTCCGCCCCCCACCTGTACCTCACCCCTGCCTCCCGCAGTCTACTAGCGGTTGGGCCTAACTTCCTTTTCGCTGCCAATACAGCAAACGGGAGATCCCCGTATATTGCTACCGTGCAGCCTTCAAAGTTCACAGTTTTCAGTTCTCTCGAGCGTGCCATAATGGCAGACCTGGCCGCAACGTTCTTGGTAACTGCAATTATGTCTCTGTGTGCCTCCGCTGGGGCTGAGGCGGCTTTTCTGATCCGGAATGCGGTCATCACCATCTCCGAGGCTACTCCAGTTTTGGCCCCCATGTGGGTCAGAATGCGGTGCAGGAAGGGCAGGAGGTCATCCCCTGTGATCCACTCCGGTACTCCTCTGATGCGGACGTTTTTCCTCCAGTGTCTGGACTCTAGTACTGTCACAGTCTTGGACAGGTGTTGGACCTGTTGGGCCAGGCCTTGGATCACCTGCTGGGCAGTCCGCAGCTGTGTCTCCCTTTCTCCATCTTTGGACTCCACCGCCGCAAGTCTATTACCCAGGTTGCCAATTTCCACCTGTGTCGGCCGTAGGTCCGCCTTCCATATTTGCCTAATTTCAGTCAGGAGGCATTTAATGTCCCTCTTTGTTGCTGGCGCGGAGTCTGCATCGGAGTCAGACTCACTGGTAGTGCCGCTCGCTAGGGTATTCCCCTTGGGCTGTTCCGCCTCTTGCGAGGCCTCTGAGGCCTCATTCTCACTCTGCCTCTCCGGCGCCATCTTGGGGGCTTCCCGCCGGGCTGGCCTTTCGAATGAAAGCCTGATATCAGGCATTGTACAGGTCTCTGGTGCGTGTTTTTTTTTGTTTTTTCGCCCCATTTGGTCAACTGTTTGGGGGTGGGTGTCTCGGTGCTCGTGGGAGCCGTTTAGGTAAGTTAATCCCTCTTTATTTGGGCCTCTGGTTCGGAGCTCCTCTCAAGCATGTCTTGCTTGCTACACAGTCGGTCACCACCACCCCTTTTTTCTTTATTTTTACGTGATTTTTTTGTATTTGTTAAGATTGCCAATAAAGAATATTGAAGGGGAAATAAAATATATATATATACATATATATGTTAAATATTCACTTAACTTTAGCAGTCTGTTGTTGTACTTCAGGCTTGTTCTCTGTCTCCTCCGTGTTAGAGCCAGCTATAAGGGCAATATATTTATATACGCTTAGTTCAAAGCTAACTTGTTAGTCGTCAAAGAACAAAAGTGAATTGTGTAAATTAAAATAACACCATATGGTGGATGAATTCAATCAATGTAGCTAGCTCTTAAATAATTACTCAATAAGAAGTCCAGATCTTCTTTAAAAATATATGCTCGAATCCAGTCCAAATAGAGACTCACAAGCACCATAACTACAGTATAATGTTAGACCCAACCATCCCGATTTCAGCAGGACAGTGTTTGGGGACACCAGGGAACTGTCTTCAACAACCACAGTGCTGCTTGTGCTATGCTCAGGGCAATAGGACTCTGTAGAGCGCACCTAAACCATGTTCCCTGCAGGGTCTGCCCTAAGTGGGCTGGTCTTAAAAGATAGGCAGCCAGCCTAGCGTCCATTCATGTCAGGTTCACCTGCCAGCAAAGGAGCAAAGTCAGTAGTGCAATTGCTTCACTAGCCTGTAATTTACTGCGACATTGCCATGGTAAGAAGTCAAACCATCTTAGTATGATTGTATTACTTACCTCTGTCCTGCTGAGAGCTATCTGCCACAGACTCTGCATCCCATATTTTCCTTCTTCTCCTCCACAAGGTCTGCTGAGCTAAATAGGGCTATGTATGGCTATTCTCATTGGCTGAGAGCTTCAGCTGAACACTCTCAGCCAATAGGTTTGGTCCTGGATTGACTGTGCTTTAATACATAGTTACATAGCTGAAAAGAGACTTGCGTCCATCAAGTTCAGCCTCCTTCACATTTGTTTTTATATCCTTGAATATTCTGTTTTTGCAAGTATGCATCTAGTAGCTGTTTGAACATCTGTATGGACTCTGATAAAACCACTTCTTCAGGCAGAGAATTCCACATCCTTATTGTTCTTAAAGGGAATCTCCAGTGCCAGGAAAACAATCCGTTTTCCTGGCACTGGAGGTTCCCTCTCCCTCCCACCCCCCAATCCCCAGTTACTGAAGGGGTGAAAACCCCTTCAGTCACTTACCTGAGGCAGCGACGATGTCCCTCGTCGCTGTCTCCTCCTCCGCGCCGCTCCTCCTTCTTACTCCGTAGGCCCGGTTGGCGAGACTTATCCCGCCCACCGGCCGAGGAGACCTAATGCGCATGCACGGCAATGCCGCGCATGCGCATTAGGTCTCCCCATAGGAAAGCATTGAAAACGAATTTCAATGCTTTCCTATGGGGATTTGAGCGACGCGGGAGGTCCTCACACAGCGTGAGGATGTCCAGCGACGCTCTAGCACAGATAATCTGTGCTATAGAGCAGGAAGTTCCCTCTAGTGGCTGTCTAGTAGACAGCCACTAGAGGTGGAGTTAACCCTGCAAGGTAATTATTGCAGTTTATAAAAACCTGCAATAATTACACTTGCAGGGTTAAGAGTAGTGGGAGTTGGCACCCAGACCACTCCAATGGGCAGAAGTGGTCTAGGTGCCTGGAGTGTCCCTTTAACCCCTTAAGGACACATGACATGTGTGACATGTCATGATTCCCTTTTATTCCAGAAGTTTTGTCCTTAAGGGGTTAAAGTAAAAAAACCTTTCCTTTGCCTTAGACAAAATCTTCTTTCTTCCAGTCTAAATGCATGACCTCGTGTCCTATGTAAAGTCTGGTTTGTGAATAGATTTCCACACAATGGTTTGTATTGGCCCCGAATATATTTGTATAATGTTATCATATCCCCTCTCAGGCGACGTTTTTCTAAACTACATAGGTTTAAATTTGTTAACCTTTCTTCATAGCTGATATGTTCCATTCCTTTTATTAATTTTGTAGCCCGCCTCTGCACTTTTTCTAGTGCCATAATATCCTTCTTTAGAACAGGTGCCCAAAATTGCACAGCCTATTCAATATTCAATTATTGTTTAGAGACATCCATCTTTTCCTGCTGTAGGTGATCGGATGTGGCACATGCACCTGGGAAACCAAGAATCAAACTATATAAAAAGGTGCCCTACTGGTACTGTACAAAGGGACTTAATAGTTAAGGTGCTCGAGTGCTCCTTAAAAAAACAAAACTATTGTTTGTACTAATGTAAGAATAGAAGACAGAGAAGAATTAGGATGCAACAGGTCCAAATGGTAATTCACAAACTGAGGATACCACACTCACACTTAGGAATCTAGGTGCTTTTCATGGCCCAGATTGGCAAAACACGATTTAGTTGATAAAATAAATTAGGTCCAGGCACTCAGGATTCTGCAGAAAAGAAAAAAGAAAAACTGCAACGTTTTGGCCTACACCGCTTGATAAAGGCCTCTGTGTAGGCTGAAAATTGTGACATCTCTCTGGAATGTTAGGAATAGTGCCCAGGCACATTCACATTTCATGTCACAAGATAGCCATTTCAAGGTTCACCAAATGATGTCTTCATTATTAAGGTTACAGATCTTACATGCTGTAACCATCAGCTTTTATCAGTCCTATTAATTGTTTATTCAATATTTGTTTACAAGGCATATGCTGGCAATATTCATTTGAATTATATATAATTTCTGATGATATGCTCATTAGATTTACTGGCAACAGAACAATTACATTATGCTAAGGATTCAAAGAATCACAGAATAGGCACTATATTTGTGTAGTAAAATTTAAAAAAAACTAAATAAATATTTTACATTTTAAGTCACTGAGAGCATCATTTCAAAAATGTTAAGTTGATTTATTGATCAATAATTAGATGGAAAAGGAAATTATATATTTATTTTAACTTTTATATATTCACCATCTACCTGACAAGTGATCAGGCTGGGCATGGTAAGTGACAGTACCAGTGTGTGCCCAAAACGGTAATCAACGTCTGGCAGCAGAAACTGTCTTTCTCTCACTTTTTCTCACTCTTATTTTAGTTTGAAATACATACAAAAACCTTATTATTGCCCACAGAATTAATTTTCTTACGGTAGTAGTGAGAGACTGTTGGGGACTTGCTGTTATCCACTCAAGTGTGAGTTGACGGTACATAATATAAAATTGCATGCATCCTAAAACTGTCCAGCTTTCTGTGGGATAGTCCATATATTAAAGTCCTGTCCCAACATCCATTTTGTTCCCTGGTGTTCAGGGGACATTAGGAACTGTCCCGAGGCAGATGGGCTCATGCTGTGCAGTAGTCACTAAGGCCTTGTAGAGATGGTTCAGCTTACTCTCTGCATGATCTTCTCTGTTGGGGGCCAGACAGCTTAATTCCAGGTGTGATCCTTGTCTGTAGATAGCACGGTCCTCTAGGGCAAAACATGCACAGTCCTTTGGCTTTTATATAATCCAGGCAACTTTATTGTAAATCCACACAGGAGACAGCAGTAAATGAAAATATAAATCCCTTTAAACAAAAACCTAGCTCGTCTGAGCACTAACTAATATCAGGTTCCCTATCTCTCAGGGGTTACACTAAACAAAACAATATTGGATTCACCAACCTACAGTCTTTGTCCACTCTCAGCACTCCAGTGCTCTAAGCCAGCCTTGACTGCTTCTTCTCAGCACTCCTAGTGCTCCAAGCCAGCACTCCCAGTGCCTCAAGCCAGCACTCCCAGTGCCTAGTCTCCTTGACTCTCTTACTGGAGAGAACACCCTCTCTCCTACCTGCTTCCTGAGAGGAAGCCAGCAATCCCCCTTTACCTGCCTAGCAGGGAGTGGTTTATTCCCACTGCTACAGCTGATTATCAGCAGCTGAGCAGTGTGTTGTAGACAGTCCAAAAAACCCTGGCCTGGATCTATGTCTCCCATGAAAACCACTAAACTGTGGAGTGGAGCATTGGCCCTCCCTTCTCTCCAAATACTCCACCCCAGGGGCCCATAACTAAACAACGCTTTGTGTTGTACAAAACACAAACTACATATACTCCCCCTGGGGTTAAATGGCTTCTCTGCCTTCACTTTATCACATATCCTCCCCCCCAGCTCAGACCCATCGGGTCGAGCGGCCTTAAAACACAAACCGTGAACATTCACGTCACCTAGGGCTGTACCAGCCCTGACTTGCTCCTCAGTTACAGGAAGTGGCCTATTGTAGATGGCCGCTACCTTGCTCCCTTGTAGTTTAAGGAACCCCCACCCAAGTGGATAACCAAAACAGTTAGCTACCTCAAATCCCAGATAACGCTTAGCAGTGTTAGCGGTCAAACCGGCAGCCCTTACATTACTCACAACTAACTGGACCTTCATCAGGTGTGCTACCCAGTCCACCATGTGAATCACCACATCACCAAGGTGGGCAGCTGCATACTCTTGCTGGAACAGAACACTTTTCATCAAAGTAACCTCACTCCCTGAATCTATCAGTGCTTGTGCGCTCTTCCCTACCACCATCACCACTTTTATCTGTGCTGTACCACCACCAGTCACCATACACCTCTTTAAGCAAGTCAATACAATCCCATGCAGAGCCCTTATTACCAAGTCATATTGTATTGGCTCTTCACTCTCAGGACAGTTATATGCAATATGTCCTTGCATGTGGCAGTTGAAACATCGGAGTTGTTTCTCAGTCTGGTCTTGTAGCCAAAATGGGGTTTTTAGGTACGTTCTACCATCATAGTTATATTGTCCTCTCTTTCCATTTTCACTGTCTGTCAAGATTGCCGCTTTCCTTTTCCCTGCTTTATCTCCTTCACTTTCAGGTCTTTCTTTTTTCGTACCCTCATTTTCACTATCATCACTACTGGAGCTGCGCTGCAAGGACTTCTTATTCTTCTTAGGGTCAGGTTTAAAATCGTCCTCACTGTCGTCAGAAGACACAATTTTCCTCTTCATTCTAGGAAATTCATCCTCTGAATTGTCTTCTATCTTAGCAGGCTTTTCATCCTCTGAATCAGAAGGAATACTTTTAGGAGGAGCTTTATCGTCATTAATAACCATTGGCTCAGGTACATCATCATCATCAGGATCAATAACTGCACGCTTAGCAGGAACTTGATCTTCAGTATCGCTTGCTGTGTGCTTCGGGGGAGCCTCATCGGAGTCACTTCCTGCCTTCTTTGCTGGAGCATTATCTTCAGAGTCGCTCGCTGAATGTTTGGCAGAGGTTGTCCGCTTAGACATATGCTTTGAAGAAGCTACATGTTTATTGGCAGCTACACGCTTCAGAGGAACTTCATCTTCAGAGTCACTTTTTGCATGCTTTGCAACTTTCTTTCGCTTATTGGCAGCTGTGCGCTTAGCAGGCGTCTCATCTTCAGAGTCACTTGCAACCCGCCTTGCAGGAGCTTCATCATTCTCTGATCCACTGGCACCCCCTCTCCTGTCCTCCTCTGCATCGCTATGTTCATTCTCGTACTGGTGCCCTGAACTTCCAACTTCATTCGCTTCACCCTCAGAGGCAGAGTCACGCTCATCCTTCACTGGAACAGATCCCTCCGTGAAGGGCTCCACAATACCCTCCATCAGTTCTGCGAATTCCTGGGAGCCTTCCTTGCTCCCTACGGGTAATGCTACAGGTCTCATCTCTATATCCTCAGGGGGTTTGCCAGGGAGGCTGTCTAGAGCAACCTCCTCCTGCATGAATGCAGCCTTTGATCTCAGCTCCATCCCATCATTCTTGGCCTGGCCTGGTATGGAGCGCTGTTCTTGTGCCGGAGGCCCAGACTCCCGGCTTAGCTCATCTTTCCTTTGCCTGGTTTCCTCCCCAGGGGTATCCTCTGATTGCTCGGCCTTGAGCAGCCACCTCTCAATGTTAGCAATGCTTTCCTCTGGGCTGTCTGGCGGTCTCCCTGCTCCCTCAGGGGTGTACAGAGACGCAGTTATGGCCTCTCGCTGGGTCATGACAGCCCCGGTATCAAACAGCCATTCAGGCATTCCGAGCTCCGCCTTTAATTCCATGGCTGTGTTCCCAGAATCTGGCAGCTGTTCCAGGTATTCAGTGCGCCCAGGCCTTGTAGCAGTAGCAGGTGTCTCCGAAATATTTAATTCTGCTACGCCAATGTCATCTACATTGTCACTTTCGACTTGGTTGGGCTTCGGTGCAGACATACCCCTCTTGTCACCACAGCTTGGTTCTGTAACTGTCGCTCTCTCTTGACTTAGATCAGAAGCGGCTACTTTGCCTTTCTTATTTTGACTTTGTTTTGCCACTACTTCTCTGCCTTGCTTTTCTCCATTTTGCTCAGCTCCTCTGCTGTTGTTTTCTCTGACTCCCCAAGTCAGTCTGCGTTTCATGCCTTTGACTTGTTCACTTGGGTGAACATTAGCAGCTTCTGCTTCATGTTCCTTTCCCTGGCTGTATCCACTAGCTTCACTTACACCTTCTGGGTGGTTTTTGCTTACCACCAACTCTTTTCCAAAAACTTCTTTATCTGTTGTGATGCCACTCAGAGCAAGTTTGAGTCTTTCACGTGAAGCTGTAATGTCTTGATTTTCAAGCAAACACTTGTCAACTTCCTTAATCAGTTTGTCTTGTTCTCCCTTCTGATTCTTCTGCTCTCTCTTACTTTGGTGCATGTCATCAGTGTCACCATCACTGCCTCTTGACAATTCCACTTTTTCCTTTAGCTTTGCTGGGCTCTTTACTAACTTTATTTCTTTTTCGTCCCTGGAGGATCCAGCTGGCTTTTCACCCACTTCCACGTCATCACTACTTTCAGGCTCAATTTTATCCTTCTTGCCTTCCTGTTCTCTCTCTTCTGTGTGTTTCTCAACATCACGCTTTGCTGCCTCCATGCTTTTCAGCTTGCGAAAGACTTCTTCTACTGCCTCTGTCATCTTATGCAGGATGTCAGTAGCTTGGTTACGGGGTCCCTTGTCCCCACACTCCCTGCAGGGGGCAATCTTCAAAAACTCAGTAAGGGCAGCTCTATTCTCCTGCTGCGCGTCCCTCAGGTTCTTAACCTGTGCAGCCAGTAAACGGTTGGTGTCTTGTTGTTTAGCGGTTGCCTGTACCAGAGCCTTCAGCAGGTCCTCCATTATAGCACCACGCAGGTAACAGTCTTAAAGGTACAGTGTTTTTTTATTCGATTAGCAGGTCTGACAAAATAAAAGTCCTCAATAAGCAGACCAACGGATGACTGGCACACCCACAGACCCTCAATGTGCTACTGTGCCCGCATTCTCCACCATATTGTGATCCTTGTCTGTAGATAGCACGGTCCTCTAGGGCAAAACATGCACAGTCCTTTGGCTTTTATATAATCCAGGCAACTTTATTGTAAATCCACACAGGAGACAGCAGTAAATGAAAATATAAATCCCTTTAAACAAAAACCTAGCTCGTCTGAGCACTAACTAATATCAGGTTCCCTATCTCTCAGGGGTTACACTAAACAAAACAATATTGGATTCACCAACCTACAGTCTTTGTCCACTCTCAGCACTCCAGTGCTCTAAGCCAGCCTTGACTGCTTCTTCTCAGCACTCCTAGTGCTCCAAGCCAGCACTCCCAGTGCCTCAAGCCAGCACTCCCAGTGCCTAGTCTCCTTGACTCTCTTACTGGAGAGAACACCCTCTCTCCTACCTGCTTCCTGAGAGGAAGCCAGCAATCCCCCTTTACCTGCCTAGCAGGGAGTGGTTTATTCCCACTGCTACAGCTGATTATCAGCAGCTGAGCAGTGTGTTGTAGACAGTCCAAAAAACCCTGGCCTGGATCTATGTCTCCCATGAAAACCACTAAACTGTGGAGTGGAGCATTGGCCCTCCCTTCTCTCCAAATACTCCACCCCAGGGGCCCATAACTAAACAACGCTTTGTGTTGTACAAAACACAAACTACATATACTCCCCCTGGGGTTAAATGGCTTCTCTGCCTTCACTTTATCACACAGGCCAGCACTGCCTTTCACTATTGTCATTATGAGCATATGATGCTAGGACCACCCACCCGATCCCAATCCCATACCTCCCAATGTATGAACATGTTATTTTATCACAATTCATAGATCAGAAAATCCAAAGTAATAAAAGATTCACTGGGAGTAAATGGTCCACGGTATCCCGGAAAGAGGGGGACGCGCCAAGCACTCATCCCGGCCCCCAGCAAGGTCTGCAGGCTATCAGCGGTGCGCTACAAGTTCAGCCGCTCCACGTGGGTTGCAGTGTGCAGGAGAAGGGAGGTGCGCCTTGTCTGTCCTTGGGCCTATCTCCCCTCTAGTGGGCATGTTGGGTGGGTGATTTGTGCTTTTTGTCCCCCACACTGCTCCAGGATACCCAGGGCTATCCATCCTGGTATATCTGAGAGCAGTGTGGGGAACAGTTGGCTTAAATGGACAAACTAACATATTGTCCTGCCCACATAGGGGGCATGGCTGTCTACTCACCTAGAAGGGCATTTCGTTTTTAGAAATGCCGAGACCCCTCCTCGTGGGAGAGCTCCCATTCCCTCTTCCCTATTTTAACCCACACCACCATGGGTACCTTGCTCAATTGTACTTGTAAACTCTCAGAGTTTACAAGCCTCATTCCCCTGATTACCTGCACCTGTTTGGTTAATCTTCTATCTGCCTGATCCTGCCTGGAACCCTAGCCATTGTCTGCCTGTACCTATCTTGGTTAACCCATTCCTTCCTGAACCTGCCTTGGTAAACCCATGTCTGCCTGAACCTGCCTTGGTAAACCCATGCCTGCCTGTACCTGCCTTGGTTAACCCATTCCTGCCTGTACCTGCCTTGGTTAACTCTGGCCTACCTGAACCAGCCATGGTTAACTCTTGCCTTCCAAAGCCTGTTATGGACCATCTGGTAAACCTTCTCCTATTTGTTTAACCAGCCAAAGACGTTATACTTTTATTTTTCTGATCCTACCCAGAATACTTAATTAAGACTTCGCTTTGCTGATCCTGGCTTTGCATTATATTGTATTATATGGTTTTGTCCTTGGACTTTTCAGTTTATGTTATTTGTCTAATCAATAAAGACTTAAAGTTAAGTGACTTGCTTTGTCCTCTTCTCTACATATTGAACCCATTCACACCAAACGCAAGACATTACCGCACACAACCTACAGCTCTTATTTCCCTCTACATACACACACACACACACACACAACCCTCTCCACGCACACCCCACTCCGCATGCAAACACCCCATAGTTCAATCTCACAAGCAGAGTCCCCCACGTACACAACTCCAAAAGCGGCATCCCTACAAACAGCCTACCCCCAAGTTTATGGCATCACAAGCAGAATATACAACACCCTCTCTCAGTCATTTCTATCTTGTCCTCTGGTGTCCCATTTATGATTTTTCTAATAAACTTATTTGAAAATATTTTACATTTAGTTAAACAAAACTCAATATTGATTTTCAGCACCAAACCATATGACTTAAGGCCTCGAAATTAAAAAAAAAAAAAAAGATAAAGCACACTATACTTGTGTACATTTTATCATAAAACTAATTTTAAAGAGATCTGATTTTGTAGTTATTTGAATAATACATTTAACCCTATAGTAACCAGCCCGAATTTTCTTACCATTAAGGACCAGGGCTGTTTTTATATTTCTGCTGTGTTTGTATTTAGCTGTAATTTTCCGTTTACTCATTTACTGCACCCACTCATATTATATACCGTTTTTCTCGCCATTAAATGGTCTTTCTAAAGATACCATTATTTTCATCATATCATATAATTTCGTATAAAAGAGATTATAAAATATGATGAAATTGTTTTAAATAAGACCCTTTTTAGAACTTTGACCCTGTGCTAAATAGTTTCTAAATTTTGTCCTGAGTTTAGAAATACCCAATGTTAACATGTTCTTAGCTTTTTTTGGAAAGTTATAGGGCTATAAGTACAAGTAGCACTTTGCTATTTCCAAACCATTTTTCTCCCAAAATGAACGCTAGTTACATTGTAACACTGATATCTGTCAGGAATCCCGGAATAGCCCTTCACATGTACATTTTTTTTTTTAAAAAAGAAGACAACCTAAGGTATTAAACTTGGGGTATTTTGACTCTTTTCATGCAACCATTTTACCACCAATCTTTGCCAAATTAAAAAATAATAATAATTGGTAATGTTTTTGACACACATAGCAATTTAAGAATACATGTACTGAGAACTTTAAGGGTTACTGCCAAAGAACACCCCAATATGTGTTCGGCAACATCTCATGAGTACAGTGATACCAGGTGTGTCGGGTTCTCTGGGAGCAAATAAACCTTATTTGGAGGGTGCGCATTCCAGTTTTCCAATTTTGAATTTTCACATCTAGGTAGGAGAGACACTTGAAAGTGTGATCATTAAATTCTCCTCTAAGCAAACTCCTTTATTCTTCACTATAGAACTGCTTTAGTCCTCATACCATTATCATTATTAATTATTTATAACGCACCAACATGTTTAACAGAGCTGTACAGTCAAATGGTAGTACAGAAGTAAAAAAAAAAAAAATGTACAAAAAGCTAAGCTCTTAATGCAGCAGATTAAGTCAGCTTTTCTAGTTTGCCGTGAAATTGCCAATGTCAGCTTAGACATAGGTATTGTTGCTGGGTCATTATCAACCATAAAGTGAAAACGGAGGATATCCCTGCCAAATAGGCGACTGCCTATGACCTCCCTCACACAGGGGTCTCTGTATACTTTATAGTGAACGGGATATAGCAGACTCATTCCCTCTGCGTTTGGTTGTCCGTACCCCCCATGATGTGGGGTCACACCCGAACACCGACCACCCCTGTCTTGTTAACCACAAACAAGCAATTAGCTCAAGTGCTTTCCCTGGGTGGCCATTTTGTCTCCCGAAAGCAGGCAGTGGTACATGGTCGTCAAATGCATTGAACTCTCTTCGGCTATGCAATCCCACGAATCCCGGGGAAAACTGTACCGCTGCCCAGTCAGCTCCCAGACTAGTTAGGAGAGCCATGTTCGGAAGAAAGGAACTACCAACTGGGGTGATTATTCGCTCACTAAAAGCCAGGGGACGCATTCGTCGGTGTTCGCACAAGAACCCCCTAAAATAGACCTCTTTTCCTGTGGAAATATTTTGGGCTATCACCACGTGGTCGCCAGTCAGAACTTTACCCAGATGGCGATTTCAATCTACCAAAGGCGTCTGAGCGATATTTGGACAACTTGAGCGCTCAGATCCAGGCTATTAAGGGATATAAAACGTGTGGGGTTCCTGTATATTTTGGATATGTTTTGGGGGTATTTTTTTATATTTTTGTATAGTTTCCTGTAACTAAGAGATAATTAAGTTATCTTTATTTTGGCTCAATTATCTCCCAGATACAGAGACGCCTGGGAGTGGTTTGTACTATTTGCAATGGAGACCCCATGCTGGGGGTCTCTGCATAAAAGGCAAAGTTCGGCTCATTAAAATCAGTTATACTTCCAGAACTATGTGTCGTCTGGTTACTGGGAGGGGAAAGGCCCATCAAGTTGCAGCATCTTGTTCCTGAGTTCCAGCTCAGGAGAGTCCTGGTATGGACTAGCGCTCCTCTACAAAGCACACCAAGGATTGACCTAACGGGACGGCCCCTGTCAACCCCTCGGTGTGCACATTCCATCACTTGTAGTATTGTGAGCAAGCAGTGACATCCAGTATGTTTGTTCTTACTTATTCCCACTGATCAAAATAAGTTTGGCTTGATGTTAATAAAGGGAGGTTTTTAACGGTAACACAAATCTGTATTTGAACAATGTAAAGTTACTCCACTGAACGTTATGTTGCACTTCTGAACATCTCATTAAATAGTTATAGGCTTATGGATGTGTGGCTACCTAACTACTGGGTATGAAATATGCACTGTTCCTCTAATACACTGTAGGGAAGCCTGTTTATAAAGTATTTAGTATTGGCTTTTATAATGCACTGTTGACAAGAGGAGACCACAGAGCTCAAAGATCAATCTCATTTTGGCCCATGGTATTACGGATCTTTAAGAGCTCTATGTCAAATATCACTTAGGCAGCATCCCTTTAATACGGAAGCTGTGGTGCCTGAACCCCACCAGGTTTTGTTCTGTGACCAGCTTTGAAAGGGGTCTAAGCCACTGCCAATGTAAAAATTGATTAACTTCCCTAAAGTGACTTTGTTCATCATTGGTGATAGACAGCAGAGGGACCCACGTGTTCATTTTTTTACATTCTGTGTCCATCACCTTACTGTCTCTTCCAACGCCTCCTGGGAAAAATGAAATGGAGAGTGCTGTGATTTTAGCTAATGCAGTTTTGTCTTATCTGCCAGCCTAGAAGTTATATAGGGATATTAATCAGGAATAACCTAATGTTTGAGACAGCATACCGTAAAGACTATTTACCAAGGCAGCTACATTGAGTGAGATCTTGCTGCTTCTCCAAAACTGGATGACTACACAATCATGTACCATGACTTCACTCTCCATTCCAGAGCATAGGAGACAACTTTAAAGGGTTACTCCTACCACCATGACCACTTTATACTATATATTTATTAAATGCTCATTTTGGGGGTGGAGAGGTTGACAAGTTGCTTGTGCTGTGAACACAAATTTTGACGCAAAGCAGACAATAAAATGATGATTTCCATCGGTTTAAAGATATTTTATTTAAGGGCTATGTATGTTAGATAATAACTTCAAACACTCTTTTGAGGTCTTTGTTAACTGGTTTAAAACAAGCAAAGTAAGTCATTCTCTTGACAGTTTAAATGTATTAAGAGAAAATGTTCTTTCTACATTTCTAGAAGGACAATGATCATGGTTACTGTTCCAAGAACATATCGACAATGAAAAATAAATAAAATTAAATAATAAAGTGTCAAAAAAATACTTGTATAACTGTACCCCAACTTGTTTAATAAAGATATACTACTGCACAATGCATTTAACAATTAAAATCATGGTCAGTCACGTCATTTATTGGATGCTAATAAAAATAAGTAGATGATGATACTACCCGATGATACTGTTCATTGGGCATTAAGTGGCACTAAAAGTCCAAATACTGTTGGATCATTCAGTGCCCAACGTTTCGTGTGAGCATGCTTCTATAGATAAGCATCTGTAGCCCAATATTCGATCAGACATGTCCATGAAACTGAAACTAATTATTTTCTCTTCCTGTTTTTATTTATACAAAATAACCTATTAAGATTATAGGTCACTGGTGAGCTTCAACGTCTAGATGTTCATCACTTTGAAGCACTGAAAGAATAATTCTCACCAAAGCCAAATGAATATATTTAGTTCATGAAGTCAAGCAATGTCACCAACAGTGATAAGATAATTATTTTAGAAGCACTGTGACTTCTTTAATTGCTGTGGGGATTGAATAGTGGCTTGCTTACAAGTACACTAATTGGATGGTTGGATATTAACGAGGACCTGAGTACATTTTTGCATACGATGTGTGAATACAAGAACCTGTTCCCGTCTAGCAAACCTAAATTAAAAATCATATTCCTTCCTTCCTTTCCTTTGATAGCACCATCCCACATTTTTTTTGCATAGATCAAATTTCTCAGTGACAGTGACATGCCTGTTAAGAGGAAAAAAAAGGCAATTAAAGTGGTAAAATTAAAATTTATGTATTCCTATAAAATTCTTTTGGATACATTTGTTAGAAGAGAATAGGTTTCATCATTCTGTAATTAAAGCTGGTCTGTTCAACAAAGGCCTCTATTTCATTTTTTTTTGGATATTATTTTCAAATAATTTAGTAGTTTTAGAAAAACATTTTAAATTAATTTTTCAATATATTAAAATGATAAAAAATATATCACATTTAGAAAAATATATAAATCTATCAAATAATTAATTAAAAAAAATATATACTCTTCGACAATTAGAGAAATTCTAAGACGTATGAGCTGGTGGATGGTCTTACTTGGGGTCACAGGTATATAACACGTACCTAGCAGTGTATGGAACCAGAATTGCCATATTGAAATGCATGTCCATACTTTTTCATTGGATTAGTCAAGTTTTCTCAAAATTGCAACATTGGTGGTTTGGCAAATGCAGGTCCCTGCTTTTGGGCAATGGGTTGCTTGCTAATTCATTAAGTCTCAGTTGATGTTTGTGGGCCTTTTGTTGGCTTTAGTTGTCTAGCCTACCATGGGGTCAAGAATAGTGATCACTGGGGATTACACAGGGACTAAAGAGAGGGACATAGAACACTGGTATGGATATGCAGTGCTAAGGATAGCGAAGTGGAAGGTTGTAGAGCAGTAGGAATGCATGTGCGGTATTGCTTTTTTTTTACATGTAATAATCGCTATGTACTGTGATGTGGGTTGTCTATCTTCATCCATCATGTTAACGACAGTGAAATTGTGTGTATGTTTTTAACATATTTTTTTTATATGCATGTACATAAAAAATGCATGTACAAAAAAAAATATGCTAAATGATTCCTTTTTAAAACCAAAGTGCTACTCTGCAAATTACAGTGGATGTGTGATGGAATTTGAAAATGATGGTAAAGTGGCATCTGTAAAATAGTTGCTAATACATTTAGATAATGGATATCAAGAATAGGCATTATGTGATGCTATTTGCTTTGCATTAAGATGTGTGACTATGTCTTAACCTTGACTAAAACTCCCATTTTGTTCAGCAAAAAGTATTTTTGATTTCTACAAATGTCAGAGCTTTAGATGCGCTTCGGTAGTTTGGATACTTTGGGGCCTTTGAGGTATATTCAGTATTATAGCCTCATAGTCACTGTATATTAAGTGTTACAGCCATTGTATCTGGTTAATGGCCATTCACTTGAGTAGTAATGACTATTATAGTTTAGGGAATAGAATAGAAGGAAGATGAACTGGGGATACGAAATGACTAGATTTTACAGCACTATATGCTCTTTGTAACCATTAAATGATTGATTTTGTTTTATTCCAACTTTTTTCATACCATATGTATATATTATTCCAACTTTTTTCATAACATACCATATACATATAGTGTGTGTGCATTAAGATGATAAACAAAATTAATGCGATTTTATAAATTCCAGGGAACCATTGCTGGAATGTAGAACACCTCAAGTGAGTGTTGAATTTTACTTTATTTCCTATGTCAACAAAATATTTTTCTTAATTGTATTGGTTATGAGAGTATTAGCACTGGAGCAAATTAACTATTAGTGCAATGAAAGATCCAAATGGAAACCTATAAATTACATAATACTTAGGTAAGAAAACTGAACAACCAAAGCAACATATATCAAATATTTGTACTGTTTGCAAACAGACTGCTTATTGTACATTTCTAAATTGCATCTGGGTGAATTTTGAGCACAACGTTTTTTTTTGTTTTTTAAACATTTCTTTTAATTATCATTGTTTTTAGAAAAACAAATAAATTAAATAAAAGCAACAAATTACCAGCATAAACATGTTATACAACTGTATAAAGCAGGAAACAATAAACATAAAAAATAAGCCATCTCTATGTTAAAAGTGACACTACAGTCACCAAAACAACGTTATCTTCATGAAGCAGTTTTGGTGTATAGCTCATGCCCCTGCAGTCTTACTGCTCAATTCTCTGCCATTTAGGAATTAATTTGCTTTTGTTTCTTTTATTTGGACTTGCTATTATATCTAGCAGGCAGTTAAGTAATTGGAATGTTTTGTTACATTACCTATTTCTATCTGTCTGTCGGTTTGTCTGTCCATCTATATCTTTTCAATAAAGTCTGTAACCTCCTTGGCATTTCTTAAATCTAAATTTGGCCTGATAATACAGAGAATCTGATTTATTTATTTTAAATCAAGAAAAGAGTGCATTTAATGTACAAGTTATTTAATCCTGTGCATTGGTTCTCACTTTTCTGTCCAGACTTCTTTAAAGACCTACTTCACGTTATTTCCAACTAGTTTTGCATAAACTAATACATTTATAGGGACAAACTTTTATTGCCTTTTCCCCCGTTATAGCCATTGTATACAGCATGATCCTTATTCTGTGAGGCTCCAGCATGTAGATTGCTAAATTTTGATATAGCGTTTTTCTGAAAAAAATAGAATAATTGTTTCTCTCAATCACAGCAAACAATCAACGGATGTAGCAGATTGCATTGGGCTGTCTGCAAAATTTCATGTTACAATGTGCTTTCGTTAAAGGCCCGCTAGGTATATTCCTATTGTACATAGCATTCACCTGATTGTTCGGTATATTCATTCTGTTCACAATACGAATGAAAATACCGAACCATCCAACCACCCTTGTTTAGTATTTCCCCTACTGTGCCCCTCGTTTGGTATTTCCTATTCTGTAACCGCAGGCTAATTGGTAATTAAATCATTACTTTGTGTGTATCTGGGTGGTCGCTGTTCGGCATACGAACAACGTGGTGGCGGCCATCTTGCGTACGAATGCTCAGCAGTGTTTGGTCGTTGAGTGTCTGGAACTCAAATAGGACACTCGATTACCCGAACACTGCTGAGACCTCCAGGGCTCCATAACTCACAAATGGAATACCCAACCGGCTCCCTGTTCGGTGAAATGAATGCCCCGAATGAGGGGATTAATACGAATGCCGGCTCACCTCTATCCCCTGTCACTGCTCCTTCCCCCACCCCTGTCACCCCCACACACACCCTGTCATCCCCACGCACACACACCCTGTCACAGCCCCTCTTCACACACCCTGTCACCCCCACCCACACCCTATCATCCCCACGCACACAAATGGTCACCCCATACACATACACTATCACCATTCCCAAACACTTTCAGCCCCCACACGGCAACGTTCGATTCCATGTGGTGCCAGGACTCGCGAGAGAGCCTTCACCTGGCGGAGCTGCAGAGTCCTTACAGTGCCACCGAACCACCAGGGAATATGCTGACCACCAGGGCATATGCTGACCACCCCTCCTCCCTGGATGCAGGTAAGAAACAAGGAGGGAGGAGAGGGGGTGGGGGTAAACACTTAAAAAAATCTTAAAATAAGTATAATTAAATTAAAAGGCTGCTCCCCTCTCAGACCCCTATCCTAGCCTGCAAAGCTTCTCTCACACTATAACCCACCCCTCACAATCACACAATGTACCCCACACACACTGAACCCCTCACAATCATACACACTGCACCCCTCACAATCACACACACACTGTAGCCCACACACACTGTATCCCTCGCAATCACACACAGTGCACCCCTTACACGCTGCACCCCTCACAATCACACACACTGCACCCCATGTATATTTATATATATGTGTATATGTATGTATGTATATATATATATATATATATATATATATATATATGAAAAAATAGTTGGTTGCACTCTCGGAATTCCATTAAAATATAACTTTATTGCAGCTTCTAAAACAGATCAACGTTTCAGCCCTTCTTGTGGACTTTCATCAGGATATATATGTTTGTGTATATGTATAGAAAAATATATATACACGCGGCGTATGTTTGTGCTTTAGGGTGCACACCCTAATGCAAAAGGCTGCGCACGCCTATGAGCAAGAGTATGTGAAAAATAGTGCATAAAAAAAAGTAAAACAAAATACAATAATAATAAAAAAGAATTTAAATCAATGGACCTATTCCATTGGCATAGGTCTAGAGCTCATGTTTAATGCTCACCGATGGAAACAGCTAATAGAGCTTTGCCTGTTTTCAGTATTCTCATAAACTCTATTTATTGGCTGATTTTAATGGTTTAATGGGACAGATATCTATGCTAAGTTCTCAGTGGACATTTTATGTAAACATATTGCAGAAATAAAGATAACTCTGAAGGTCCAGAACCTTTCTTTCAATATTCCTTCTGTCTTTTACTAGATGACTAGCACTATGCTTAGATTCTTTGGTGAAGAAGACTCACTTTTCAATAGATCTAGAAAAGCAAATCATAAGTTGCCATGCTGTCCAGTTTGACACACCATGGAATGGGTGAATTCAACTGTCATTGAGAAAGATCATCAAGGATGATCTCAATTAATTTGTCTATCATGACTGGGTTCTGCAATGAAACCATATTGCCACCCTATTCATATCTGAAGCCATTCAGAAGCCGGGTAGATATGTCTGGGTTCCAGTGTGAGCGGAAAGCACAAAGCCATTTTTTTGTAGTAAAAACATTCCAATTCCAATTTAGATTTTTTTTTTGTTATAAAAAAAACCTCTCCTTTTGATGAGAACTGGCGTCCATCATCTCATCTTTCATGTAGCAACATCACACGTAAATAAGAATATCTTGATTGTGCCTTTTCTGTATTTCATCTGCCACGATACCAGGGACATCTGTTAGGATTGCATGCAGTGCAGCAGATGTTGCAGAATTAAGATGGTAAGGAGAAACTCAGCAAAGAATCCACTGTACAAAATATGTTGTAAAGCACCTCGGTAGCGACTGTTGCAGATTAAGTAATAATATGGTTTCTTGCATGATGATCTGTGATGTTTAAGGCTGTTCTTTTTAAGGTAACATTAGCTGTTCTCGGAACCTCTACTGAGTGCACAGCTCCGCTCTCTGACTGCGTTTATACACCATCTGTGATCTAGTGCCTTACTGTGGTGAGATGTGACAGGTGCTTGTAAAAGCATTAATGATGCTATTCTACTTAGCAGATCAAACAGAGGGGAAACTGTTCGTATAGTGTTTTACAGATTTCATCTTTACCGATGAAGGGGGGAAAAATAAAATCAAAATCAAATGTTGTAATAATATAATTTACCTGTGTAAATACATATTTAAAAGGAACTAGGAATTATTTGAGTCTTGTGTGAACGTATATGTAACAAAGCAATCAGCCAATGTAAAACTAAGTGGCTCTCAGCAAATCCTGTTGGGTATATTCTGTTCACACAATACATGGGCACAAGAGTATTCAGTTGCCGGAGCACTAACCACTTAACTAATTCACAGATAAATAATCATTATAAACGTAATTAATTTAAGCACATATTGTTCCAAAACTGGAATTTTGTTATAGTTCAAGTAACGTGTTGAAAGGGCAACAGAAATGTTTTAGGTTAAATTCGAATGCAGTTTAATAGTTTGTCAACTAGTAAGAACAATAACATCCCAAATTTCCAATTTGGAACATTTTAGTCAACAGTGTTTTACATTATTCCCATCCCTTAAAGAAACACTACAAGCATCATAATGAATAGTAGCAGTACTATAAAGTATCCTGCAGGGGGCATTATGATGCTTGTATGGGACCCCTTGGTAAGTAGTTCATTTTAGAATGGTTTGACGTCCTACCTTCTTTCCACCTGTCTCTCAGCCTGCTTCTCAGAGAGCTGGAAGTCCTGAGCTAAGCGAGGACTTAGCTCAAGAGAACTAATGGAAGTAGAATATACTCCAGAGCGAACGTGAAGAGGCAGGGAGCAGCACCCAGTGGACATTGTAAGCAAACAGTGTGACAATTTACACAGGAGGCACCACTGCACTCCTAGCACCATTATCACTACAGAGCGTCTTGGTACTTATGGTGCTTGATCACATACCTGAAGTCTACACTGGAATTCTCTGGATTAGTCCTTGGGGATCAAGGTGTATAATCTATGTATTATTATTTTTAGTCCTGTTTAAATCTGCTCATCCCTTGTCAGTTTTTGGCTTTAAAATGTTTTTCCTAGCCATGTTTGGGTAAACTAAGTCCATTTTTGGACAAGTCCCACCCACTTTTGGACTAGTACATTTGCTTTTACTACCTTTTCTTCTCCTGAGAACTTTGGAGATCTCGGTTCCCTGTATTATCTGTATTTCCTTTTCTGAAATAAGTGCACAATTCAATTGTTTCTTAAAGAGACAAACTGCATCATGGTGCCAGCCAGAGATGCCCTTATATAAAGAGTTCCATGGAAAGTAAATTGAAATGTATTTTTGATACTATCGTTTTTGAAGACTTTTTGAAATCTTGTTGAGTGTAGCGTAGATTGCAAGGTTTATTCGAAATGTAAAAAAATAGCTGATATGGAAAAATGTTCAAACTCAACTATAGTCACAGAATAGCATGCATTTTGCGATAAGGTTTTCCGACGACTATAATACACTATTTAGTGACAAAATCCAGCTTTTACACATTGTTGTTAGGTGTATGTTTTGGTGAATATTCCACTTTAATTTGAGCCAAAACATTTATCTGATTTGAGAACGTTTCTTTTTTTCCTAATTAAGTGATAGAACAGTCAGAGCGCCTTAAAAACGACTCTTTTTTTTTTATGTTCCCTTTTTTGAGAACATAAATCACTTAATAGAAAGTGAGGGAAACCTTAATTGCCAGACAATTTCTGGGATATATCTTATGTAAGACACAATATGTTAACAATAATAGAAACTCAACAAAGGGGCCAAAGCAAAATGTCTGGCGACGAAATAAATATTCTTGGCAAAAGTCCTTAGCTAAGCAGCCTGCTACTCTGTGTGTCTGATGGGGGATTGTAAGAAAGAATTTTTGTAATGTCACGCGACACTAAACCTTTTCATGCTCTGCACTTTTTATTATGTCACTATGGCTTCTTTATGGAGTTCAGAGCATAAGGAAAAAATACTCAGGATTTATACATATATATATATATCATATACATACATACATACCGGTATATATTATATGTGTGTGTGTGTCCACTTGGGTCATAAACTGAACAGTGAAATATAAATATATTATATGCAGGGTGTCAAGGAACCTGCAGAGATTTGGATTTAAAATATTAAAAAAAAAATACTTACAGTCTAAGCATATTTGCATTTTCTGCATACGGTTCTGGTAGAATTGGAAAGCAATTTCTCAGTCGATGAGAGAAAAGTGTTTGTTTTTTTCTAAAACCAACTTAGAATGTATTTAACTTTGGTTGATTTTTTTCAATCTCAACGCAACTTGATATAAGGCATAGCCTGATGTTGATAGATTTAAAAAACTTAACCAAAGCCATAGTTTTCCTAATAGCCATAAAAGGGCAATGCAGCTTTGTCTGCCGCTGGGCATTATCCAATCCTAACCTGTGCACTGGCGTGAAAAGGATGTAAAACAGCAGGTTATTATAAAAAGAGCCTATGTAAATCTTTTTTAATATTATTTTGTCTGAAAAAGTCACTTTTTGAAACACCACATCCTCAATAACAAAATACAACTCGAGTGCACATCCTATACAAGCTCCTCGTGCAAATCATTTAGGTCTTTGAAGCAGAAAGCAGTGACACAGGACCTTATATGTTCAAGGATGTTAACGAGGCAATTGCTCACATTTAGATAAACTCCACCCACTTTGCTTGCACCCTACATGTTTCGTACATCGACATGTTCCACCTTCTCCCTTCCTAAGGTTGTTCTACACAGCATTTCATTTTCTGTTACTTGTGTGTGTGTGTGTTTAATTGTTTGTGTGTTTTGTCTTAGGTAAATATGTCCTGCCTTCCTAGGAATTGTAAGTGTTGAGAAGAATCAAGGGATCCAGTTAGTATGTGACGGTTTGTCATTATAATGTTTCTATGGCCACAGCAAAAACTGTCTTGCCTACTGGAAGTTTTGTTATTAGAGTTAATTGTTAGCAATCGTCATTCCTGTTTCTGATCTGGTTTTAAATTTAGAAAGTTAGCACTACCACAATTTGCTGGGTAGTGAGTAAAATACACTGTCAACTGCATTAAGTTTCTTATTCTATCTAGAGCTCTTAGTTAAATAAAGTACATCTGTCATGCTAAACTAGACCTGATATCACTTTGCATAATACATTTCATTTCCAAATTTCTAGGACATGCATAGATAAAGAAAGTCAACTTAATATTTCATTTTTTTAAAACCTTCTTGATCTTCACAGTTATGTAATGACTTAGAGTTTAAAATGATGGTGGGTGGAAGTGGGTGATCGAGCATACTACTGTTCCACCCAGTGACGGAGTCGCCCAAAACACCAAGTATAGGTGAATTCAAATTTTTGAAACTCTCAAGTGTATAAAAGACCATCTCAAGTGTAAGCGAGTCAGAGTTATTGTTTGACTCTTCAGTAGGTAGACTCACCTAGCTTTGACATCTTAGCATTGATCCTCCATCTCAGCGCCTTACTCACAGGCCACTGACCTGGCTTACTCTACACCAATTGCTCACTAGATCAACTGGATCACTGGATATTTTGTAAATTTTTGACTTTGCTACTGAGCTAATCATACTGAATTTCACTAATAGTTATCAAATAACCTTCTTTCTAAAGATAAGCTCATGTATGGTTTTTGGGTTAATATTTCCATATCCCAAGTCTCATGACACCAGAACTGTTCTACCCCTTGTGCGAAACGAAGGCATATTTTGTCATTGTTGTGTGGCCACTCTTCATTGTCGTTGCACCATGACTTTCAAGCTTCAGTGGTACATTTTGCAGTGCATTGCAGAGTTTAATTGTGAATATTTAAAGCGGCATTCTGAGCAACAAGAAAGTTAAACAAAAATCTGTACACTAGTCAAGCCATAAGACTTGCTTTTCCCACAGAGAAATCTCAAATCTGCAGTGATATTACTACCGCAAAGGATTCTGGGTGGACATATGCTAATTAGTTTAACAAAGAATCACATGTTTGCCTCATTCCATTTTAAACATGGATTCCATTGAGTCTGTGTTTAATGTATACAGCAGCCTTTAAACTTCAGATATGTTCTCTCTGTAATGGCACAAGATGAGCTAAAACCAGCTTGGGATCTGAGTGGGGACCCACCGAAGGGCAGGCTATTTCAGCTGCTGTCTGTTCTCAGTATACTCTTGCGCCCCGTTTTTTTTTTTTTGCTTATGATATTTCATGAGAAAGTTAGCCAGAGAACCATAGTAGGCAATTTAGGTATATATTTATCCCAAATATTGTGGTGGAATCTCGGTAAAAATAAATTTAGTAGGCCGAGATTACCACGTGGCATGTGTACGTGCATATGCTGACGTATCGCTCAGTTGGTTGCACGAGGCAAGATACGATCAGTAGTGTACGGAGCATGTGCAAGAATACAGGATATAGTATTCCCCCTCCTCCATTGTGCTGGACAAGCCATGCGGTCAAACAGGAAGTTAATTCTTATTTGTGTTGATTGGTCAAGGGAATGTGCGGGTGGAGCTTAATATGGGAGGAGTTATATGCCTATATAAGGAGCCTGCACTATTGTCCGGGGCTCAGACTTTGCTGTATTTTGGTGACGCTAGTCCCTCTGAGTCCCGATCGGTGATCCAATAAAGAATCTCTTCCTTCCTGAAGAAACCTGTGTCCATCTCTCTGTGCTTGGCTTCCGTCAGTTTCTCCGGTATCATTTGGTGCATTGGCCGGGAAGCTCATCGTTCAACGGTAGCTGAGAGGCAGAGGCGTGAGACGGTCTATCTTTGCCCACGTTCTCTACGGCTGCACCCCTGAACTTCTGCGTGGACCTCCCTTCGTCTCGGCGCCACTGGGCCGTTGTCCAGGAGATCATCGGCCTCTACGTGAGAAGTGCTGGGGTGTCCCCGTCGATGAGTGTGAACTCAGGTTCAGGAACGAGGAGGTAAGACAACTGCTGTTTTAGACGGCAGGACCCGCTAGGGGTATACCGATTGTGCGGTAGGCCCAAAGGGGTTTTTGAATCTGTATCTGCCCCCTCTGTCGGAGGGAAGGAGCGAAGGCGCACCGCTCGATCGAACGCTCTTTAGTCAGACCGTTTGATTTGGTTAGTCAGGCGGGGTCCTGGTGTAAATAGCCCTAGCCGGACACCGGTGTCTTGTCTAGACTAGCGTTCTAGGGTGTATATTACGTTCGCTAGGTCGGAGGGACCGGGAGACTAAGCGGCGCCTGTGTAAATTCGGTTCGCTAGTTCTCATCCTATCTGGGCTAAGTGGGAAGGCGTGTAAATTTGGAACCCACTAGACTTTTGATAGTACGACTAAGAGGCGCCTGTGTAAATTCGGTTCTCTAGCTCGTTGTATAGTGCGACTAAGAGGCGCCTGTGTAAATTCGGTTCTCTAGCTCGCTATATATGTGGTGATTGGGCAGTGTGGCTAACCAAAACGTATGTAGATTGTTTTTAGGTAGTCCATTCAAGGTACTGGCCAATAGTTTAGTTGGGAATTGTAAATGTGTTAGCGATTGTTTAGTAAAGTGTATATCTTGTTAGATAGCGCGAGCTCAGCCGTCTAGCGAGAGTGTTAATAGTGTGTTGCTGTATTATAGTGCACGGTACCATAACCCTGTATATTTACTGACACTGTATATAAGTACTAATCATTGTCGTCAATTGCATGTTTTAACACCATAACCACTAATAATTGTATTGTGACCTTAACTTGTGCTTTGACCTATGCTAACCGTACTGTAACCGCTATTTGTAAAAGACGATGTTACTGGGGTGTGTTATAGACGGGTAATTCGTATATAGAGAATTATAGCGTGGGTGACTGTATAGTTACGCCAAAGGGCATAATATTGATTATATAGTGACTGGTGTAACAGCTGTGTATGTACGGGAATTCCCTGAGTGTTTATTGTTATTGTGTACGTTTCACTTGGTAACCGTACCACGTGGTGCTGTTGCCAGAGGAAACGGGTGTGACTGTTGAATAGTACGCGTGTATAGTAATCGTTGTCGACGACGTTCCATTGTTAAATATGGGTGCGTCGCAGTCAACGATTCCGGATCCCTTAGGATGTATGGTTAAGAATTTTAAAAAGGGATTCAAGGTTTGTGATTTTGGGGTAAAGATGTCTCCTGTACGTTTGGTCACTTTATGTACTAGGGAGTGGCCTACTTTGGTTGCGGCATGGCCGCCACGTGGCAGTTTGGATCCAACTCTGGTACAGCGCTTACACGTGGCTGTATCAGGTAGGCCTGAACTTTACGGCCAGTTTCCTTATATTGACTGTTGGAGACAGGCCGTAAATGACTCGCCAAAATGGCTCCAGACATGCCACGAGGAGCAGTGTCGCCTCATGGTAGCTAGGACTTGTTCGTCCACTAGGACTGGTGTTAGGCCCATTTTGGACACGCCCCCTGAGTCCGAGATCCCTTTGCCGCCCCCTTACTTTCCGTTAAGAGGAAGTGACGCAAACGCAGGAAGACCTGCAGCCCTCCCCTCATTACCCCCATCCATTTCCGCTTCCTCCTCCAGTACAGAATCCACCCCCCCTCGCACTAAATCTCCCCTTCCGGAACCAGAACCCACCCCCATTAGAAACGAATATCCTGATTTGGCGCCACTTCAGACTTCCGGTCAAGCTTCATCTAGCTCGGCCCGAAGTGTTCTATTTACCACCTTTTCCCAAAACCAACCTCCCACATCCCCATACCCTATCTCTCCCCGACCGGAACCCATGACTGACGCCTCTCTACGTAGCCCTATCCAAACCCGACAGTTGACTGGTGCCCAACAATTAAAGCACTATCAGATGCCTCTTCGCCTAAATCCCGGGTCAGCTTATATCGATGCCGCAGGTCAAATGGCACACGCTGACCCAGTCTTCGTATATGTCCCATTTACCACTACCGTCCTTTTAAACTGGAAGACCCATAATTCCTCGTATACTGAGAAACCACAAGCCATGACTGATCTGTTCACCTCAATAGTACAGACGCATAATCCGACATGGGCTGATTGCCAGCAGTTACTAATGACTTTATTTAACAATGAGGAAAGGACAAGAATAAATCAAGCAGCCATTAAAGCATTAGAAGATAGAGCCCGTGCTTTGAACCAAGCTAATCCAGCAGCATGGGCCGCAACACACTATCCCAACACTGATCCCGATTGGAACGTAAATGGTGCTGATATGGTTCAACTCAGAGCCTATAGAGACGCTATAATTGCTGGCATGAAAGCCGGAGGAAAGAAAGCCATTAACATGTCGAAGACAGTTGAGGTGATTCAGAAAAGCGATGAAGCGCCCAGTGTCTTTTATGACCGATTATTGGAGGCATACCGCTTGTATACCCCCTTTAATCCGGAAGACGCAGATAATTCCCGAATGGTTAACTCCGCCTTTGTCAGCCAAGCTATTAAGCGCAAGCTACAAAAGTTAGAAGGGTTTGCAGGTATGTCAATCACCCAACTAATGGAGGTAGCAAATAAGGTCTATATGAACAGGGATACAGAAAATAAGAAAGAGGAAGAGCGCAAGATGCGTAAAAAGGCTGATATGCTAGCGGTAGCAATCGCAGGCGTAGATAAACGGGGCCCAGATAGAGGCAATAATAGATGGAGTAGGGAGCCTTTGAGTAGGGATCAGTGCGCGTATTGCAAGGAAGAAGGGCATTGGAGGAACGAATGTCCGCAAAGAGAGCAGTACGAGAGAGACCAACCCAGGGCAGGCTACGGAAACTTTAGAGGCAGAGCGAGAGGTAGAGGAGGTCCCGGAGGGAGTAATGGTTATAGAGGGAGTAATGGGAACAGAGGAAGTGTTAGGGAAGACAGGTATATTCCAGCAGCGCAAAGGTCCCGCGATAGAGAAGGTAGGGACTTCGTAGGATTGGCTGACACGGTCATGGAGGACTATTGATACCGACCGGGCTCCATCCCCCTTGGTCGAGCGGAGCCTATGGTCGATGTATCAATAGGGGGGAAAAGGAGTGCGTTCATGATCGACACTGGTGCTGAACATTCAGTGGTGACTAATCTAGTTGCTCCTCCATCTGGAAGGACTATTACTGTGATAGGAGCAACTGGAAGAAGTGCTGAAAGACCGGTTCTTAAAAGTCGACTCTGTACATTGGGAGGCCACGTAGTAAAACACCAATTCCTTTATATGCCTGAATGTCCAGTCCAATTGCTGGGACGTGATATGCTATCAAAATTACAAGTGCAGATTACGTTCCTACCAAATGGAACAACATCTTTGAAGTTTAATGGACCTTCAGGTATTATGACTTTATCCGTACCAAAGGAAGAAGAGTGGCGACTTTATACAGTGTTGACTAGCCAAAACCCTAGGAGTGATGAGACATTGTTTAACATACCAGGAGTTTGGGCAGAGAACAACCCACCAGGACTGGCCCGCAATATTCCACCTATAAAAATTGAACTGAAACTTGGGGTTTATCCAGTGAGCCTAAGACAATACCACATCCCACAGAAGGCTAAGAAGAACATCCAATCCTATCTGGATAAGTTCATACGGTATGGTATCCTAAAATTCTGTACTTCCCCCTGGAACACCCCATTGCTGCCTGTTCAAAAGCCCGGTACAGATGAGTATCGACCTGTGCAGGACTTGAGAGCAGTCAATGATGCGGTTGTTAGTATACATCCAGTTGTACCCAATCCATATAACCTGCTTGCTTTAATTCCGGGCGGGGCTACTTACTTCACAGTCTTAGATCTCAAAGATGCCTTCTTTTGCCTCCGAATTGCCGCAGAAAGTCAATGTATCTTCGCTTTCCAATGGGAGAACGCTGTAACGGGCTCAAAACGCCAAATGACTTGGACAAGACTGCCCCAAGGGTTTAAAAATTCACCTACCCTATTTGGCTCAGCCCTAAGTCAAGATCTACTGGATTTCGAGTCCATCCCAGGAGAGTGTGTCTTGTTACAATATGTAGATGACTTGTTGATAGCAGCAGTTACAAAAGAAATTTGTCAGCAAGCAACGCACGATCTACTACACATTCTCTGGAAGGCAGGATACAAGGTGTCTAGAAAGAAGGCTCAGTTGTGTTTGCCAACTGTCAAGTATCTGGGATTCCATATCTCTGAAGGTCAAAGGATTATGGGGCCAGAGAGAAAAGAAGCTGTCTGCCAAATACCAATACCCAAGAATAGAAGACAAGTGCGAGAATTCTTGGGGGCAGCAGGCTTCTGTAGGATATGGATTCCCAGCTATGCGATACTAGCAAAACCTCTGTACGCAGCTATCAAAGGTACAGAGCACGACCCCTTCTTATGGACCCAAGAACAGCAAACGGCATTTGAAGATGTGAAGAAGGCTTTGATGAGTGCCCCAGCATTAGGTCTACCTGATCACACACGACCATTCTACTTATATGTACACGAGCAAAGAAGAATGGCTGTGGGAGTATTGACACAGTACTTGGGATCATGGCAAAGACCTGTTGCCTACATGTCTAAGCAATTGGATGCAGTGGCCAGCGGACTTCCACCTTGTCTAAGAGCCGTAGCTGCAGCCGCCCTGCTAGTAGCTGAAGCCGATAAACTCACTCTGGGTCAAGAACTTTATGTACGAGTCCCACATGCAGTACAGACGTTGTTGGATTACAAATTTTATTGTTACAGGTGTGAGTGAGAAGGCCATAATAAAGCCTGTCCGCTTACCATCACATAGTGTATAAGCCAGGAAAGTCTCGAAGGGACACCTGTGAAGACGAGCAGGACTCCATTCCCTGCAGCCCTCACATCCTGGAAGCTGAGGTTCCATCGCACGGACGAAGACTGAGGATGACGGCGAAAGATGTGCTTTTGATTGTGTTTATTTACATGTGTTTTTATATTCAGGAAGGTAGAGGTACCGACACTCCTAGCTGTGAGGTATGCATTAAGACTACGAGAACAGGTAACCATATTTCCCAAACCCTAATCTGGCATTCACAATACGAGTGTAAAGGAGATGTATCGAGATGTAGATACTTAAATATAGATTATAGTGTGTGCCATTTAGGAGTAGGAGAACCTAAGTGCTTCAGTCCGGAGTATCAGCCTCGTACAATTTGGTTGACTCTCAGGAATGGAGATCCTCAGGGGACCCTAATTAATAAGACGGTGTTAGAATCCGTACATTCTTCGGGTGTTCTGCTATTTGATGCATGTAAGGCGATATCAAGTGGTAGAAAGACGTGGAATGTATGTGGGGATCTTAGATGGGAGAGGACGTATGGGTCTAACGATAAATACATTTGTCCCAGTAGCAAAAATAAATATGTGAGTCCTAGATGCCCAAATAAAGACTATAACTTCTGTCCATATTGGTCTTGTGTGGGGTGGGCGACTTGGGGACAGACAGTAGACAAAGACATGATAGTGACTAAGTTGCCGACTAGCCCATATTGTAAGTCTATGGAATGTAACCCAGTCCATATACTTATTAATAACCCCGACAAGTTCTTAGATAAGTATGGCAATTTATTTGGGTTTCAGATATACGGGACGGGTTTAGATCCTGGGACATTATTGTTTATATGGATAGAGACTGATACGGTATCCTCCCAGACTCATCAAGTATATCATTCCTTTTATGAAGAGATGAGTATAGATAATAAGATCCCCCATAACGCTAAAAACCTGTTCATTGACCTAGCTGAAAGTATTGCCGGTAGTCTTAATGTTACCAACTGCTATGTGTGTGGAGGTACTAACATGGGAGACCAATGGCCTTGGGAAGCAAAGGAGGTAATGTCCGGTTCTGAGGCAGTTGACCAACTAATATCTACACAAGCCGATTATCATATGAGTGTTAGAGGTAAATCTGAGTGGAGATTAAAGACCTCCATCATAGGTTATGTTTGCATAGCAAGGAAAGGAATAATGTATAATACTTCTGTAGGAGAATTAACTTGTCTAGGGCAAAAAGCTTATGATGATGATACAAAGAATACAACTTGGTGGTCGGCTTCAAATGTCTCAGAACCATCTAACCCGTTTGCTAGATATGCCAATTTAAAGGATGTGTGGTTTGATCTATCCATCACATCTACCTGGAGAGCCCCAGCAAATTTGTACTGGATCTGTGGTAAGAAAGCCTACTCGGAGCTGCCACAGGACTGGGAAGGGGCATGTGTGTTGGGTATGCTCAAACCATCCTTCTTCTTGTTACCGATTGAAACAGGTGAGACTTTAGGAGTTAAAGTGTATGATGTGAATCATAGGAAGAAAAGGGGACCCATAGAGATAGGCACCTGGGAAGATAATGAATGGCCTCCCCAGCGTATTATAGATTATTATGGGCCAGCCACGTGGGCTGAGGATGGTACCTTTGGTTATAGAACCCCTATTTATATGCTCAACCGTATTATAAGATTACAGGCGGTGGTTGAGATTATCACAAATGAGACATCACAAGCGCTCAATCTTCTAGCGAAGCATAACACCAGGATGAGGACAGCAGTCTACCAAAATAGATTAGCCTTGGATTACCTTTTGGCAGTAGAGGGAGGTGTATGTGGGAAGTTTAACCTAAGCAATTGCTGTCTTCAAATAGACGACGAAGGGCAAGCAATAGCTGAGCTTACTAGCCATATGGTTAAACTAGCGCATGTGCCTACTCAGGTATGGAAAGGGTACAATCCAAGTAGTTGGTTTGGTAGCTGGTATGAATGGTTTGGAGGGCTTAAGGCAGTGGTAGGTGGAGTCCTACTGATTTTACTGTTGTGTCTACTCCTACCGTGTCTTATACCCTTAGTAGTTAGGTCTGTGCAAAGCCTGATAGGAAGTATAGCAGAGAGGAAGGCTGCTGCACAGATAATGGCGATATATAAGTATAAGGCTTTAGATCAGGGAGAACCAATGCAGGAAGATGAGTGTTAAAAGATTCACATCATAAGATAAGTCTGGTCTGGTTCAAGGTAACTTGCGGTGTAAGCAAAACTAAGGTTATGTGATGCCTCAAGGAATTGTAAAATATCAAGAGGCATCAAAGGGGGGAATGTGGTGGAATCTCGGTAAAAATAAATTTAGTAGGCCGAGATTACCACGTGGCATGTGTACGTGCATATGCTGACGTATCGCTCAGTTGGTTGCACGAGGCAAGATACGATCAGTAGTGTACGGAGCATGTGCAAGAATACAGGATATAGTATTCCCCCTCCTCCATTGTGCTGGACAAGCCATGCGGTCAAACAGGAAGTTAATTCTTATTTGTGTTGATTGGTCAAGGGAATGTGCGGGTGGAGCTTAATATGGGAGGAGTTATATGCCTATATAAGGAGCCTGCACTATTGTCCGGGGCTCAGACTTTGCTGTATTTTGGTGACGCTAGTCCCTCTGAGTCCCGATCGGTGATCCAATAAAGAATCTCTTCCTTCCTGAAGAAACCTGTGTCCATCTCTCTGTGCTTGGCTTCCGTCAGTTTCTCCGGTATCAATATTACCAGTTAAACAATGAAAATGAAACCATAGTGGTTTTATAACTGGGCAGTAAAAATTAACATGGTGCCCTGAGGGATAGCCATCTCCAACACAACATAAAGACATTTTGTAAATTCTGTGGACCAGGTAATACTATCCAGACCATTAGATCGTTTCATTCTTTAATTTGGCAGAGTAGAAACAAGGCACCTGTTTTTCAAACTAGCTATATATTATTTTGTCAGTTTTCTTGTAAATAATAATAAAAAATAATAAAAGAGAGAGAGAGAGAGAGAGAGAGAGAGAGAGAGAGAGAGAGAGACCTGGCTCTTGTTATGGTACTCCAAAATTATGAGAAAAATCTTTTGTATGGCAGAGACAACAAAGTAGTGTCATCCTAGGATAATGCTAAAAACTGCATTGTGAAATAAATAGTACTACTTCCATTAGGATGCCTGCCATAGTACAGGAATCGAAGAATGCAACACGTGTGACATTGGAAATCATCTTGACAATACATATTATAAGTAAAATATACATAAGCAAAAAACAAAATAATCTATATGTTTGTTGGTGTTTGGCATGTACACAACTTACTAAATTGGTTTCTTAGTTGGAGAGGGCTTTGACCTTGTCATCCACACATCACTCTGAACATAAATACTTTATAGATCTATAACTATCTCACTGTTACTCTCAGCCTTTACATTGTATTGAACAATACAATAGAAATAATATCAGAATTGGATCAGCAATTCCAAACCATATATATATATTTTTGGATGCACATTCAGAAGTTGAACCCATATGCAGTGTTGTATCCTGGTTTTGTGCTGCTCCCCGCCCCCCCCCCCCCCCCCTGCCTGCTAAATACACATACACTCACTGACAGACACATATACACTCAGTGTCAGACACACACATTCACTGACAGACACACATACACTAGCAAACAGACATACATACTCACTGACAGACACACATACACACACTCACTAACAGACAACACACACACTCACTAACAGACACACACACACACACACTAACACACTTTCTAACAGACACACACATAGTAACACACTCACTAACAGACACACACACTAACAGACAAACACATAGTAACACACTCCCTAACATACACACACACTAACAGACACACACATAGTCAGGGCCGGTGCAAGGATTTTTGCCGCCCTAGGCAAAATAAAGATTTGCCCCCCACTCACCCCCCAGTGACATCGCAATGCCCCACCAATATGATCTGCCATATGAACTAATGCCAGTGTTTACATTTAAAAGCCTGCAGGAACAAACTATAGACACCAGAACCACTTTATTAAGCTGCAGTGGTTCTGGGGACTATAGTGTCCCTTTAATGTGAGGTGAATTAGAGATAAGTGTCACTAATAATATACTAGATTGCCTACTTACAATCAGATGAGGATGGTGATGGGCTCTGGCTGCAGTCTGGCTCCACTGGTCTGGCGTAGAACAGGATCTCTGGAGGCTGTTTGTAACTGTGGTCACAAAATTCAATATTCTGGAAGAACGGGAAGCAGCTCCATTTTTTGGGGCCCCATACACAGCTCAATGTCTGTGCCCCACCCATAAGGCCCACCCATGAGTCCACCTACATGTTCCACCCATGAATTCGCTCACAGGGAGTGGAGTGTGTAGTTATGTGTTACTGTAGAGGATCTAATGTGTGTGCTTATGGAATGTGTAGGTGATGCAGTGTGTTTGTTTGTAGTGGAAGCAGTGTGTTTTTGTGTAAGGGATAGAAAGCAGTGTGTGTTTGTGTACAAGGGATGTATTGTGTGTTTCTTGTTGTGTGTAAGGGATGCATTGTGTGAATCTGTGTTTGTATACATAAGGGATGCAAAGTGTGTTTCTGTGTATGTAAGGGATGCGTTGAGTGTGTGTAAGAGATGCATTGTGTTTCTGTGTGTGTGTAAGAGAAGCAGTGTGTGTTTGCATGTGTGTGTAAGGGATACATTGTGTGTTTCTGTGTATATGTGCAAAGGATGCATTATCTTTATGTGTAAGGGTTGCAGTGTGTGTGTGTGTGTGTGTGTGTGTGTGTAATGGATGCATTGTGTGTTTCTCTGTGTGTGTAGTGTGAAAGAGCTCCCTGTCCTGTCGCCTGTCCTATAGAGCTCTCCCTTCCATCCCTTAAAGATCTCCCCTGCCCCTTAGTGGTCTCTCCTCTCCCACCCACCTCCCTTAACGGTCTCCTTTTCTCGCCGACTTTCCATTAGTGGTCTCTCGTCTCCCCCTTAGTGGTCTCTGCTCTCCTCTCCCCCCCTCCCTTAGCGGTCTCTCCTCACCCCCTCCCCTAGTGGTCTCTCCACCACCCTCTCCCTCCTTTAGTGGTCTCTCCCTCCCCACGTTCTCCTCAGCCCCCCCCCCCCGTGTTCTCATCTCCCCCCCGTTCTCCTCTTCTTCTCCCCCCGTGTTCTCCTCTTCTTCCCCCCTCCCTGTGTTCTCCTCTTATTCTCCCCCCTATAATCTTCTCTTCTTCTCCCCACTCCCTGTTATCTTCTCCCCTCCCCCCCTGTAATTTTCTCTACTTCTCCCCCCTTCCCTCCCTGTAATCTTCTCTTCTCCCCCCTCCCGGTAATCTTCTCTTCTTCTCCCACCGCCTGTAATCTTCTCCACTCCCCCTCCCTCCCTGTAATCTTCTCTTCTTCCCCCCCTCCCTCCAATCTTCTCCACTCCCCTCTCCCTCCCTGTAATCTTCTCCCCCCCTGTAATCTTCTACCCCCTCCCTCCCTGTATATTCTCCCCCTCCCTCCAATCTTCACTCCCCCCTCCAATCATCTCTCCCCCTCCCCTCCAATCTTCACTCCCCCTCCCTCCAATCTTCACTCTCCCCCTCCCCTCCAATCTTCTCTCCCCCCTCCCCTCCAATCTTCTCTCCCCCTTCCCCTCCAATCTTCACTCCCCCCTCCAATCTTCACTCCCCCCTCCCCTCCAATCTTCTCTCCCCCTCCCTCCAATCTTCACTCCCCCCTCCCCTCCAATCTTCACTCCCCCTCCTTCCAATCTTCACTCCCCCCTCCCTCCAATCTTCACTCCCCCCTCCAATCTTCTCTCCCCCCTCCCCTCCAATCTTCACTCCCTCCAATTTTCACTCCCCCCTCCCCTCCAATCTTCACTCCCCCCTCCCCTCCAATCTTCACTCCCCCCCTCCCCTCCCCTCCAATCTTCTCTCCCCCCTCCCCTCCAATCTTCACTCCCTCCCTCCAATCTTCTCTCCCCCCTCCCTTCCAATCTTCACTCCCCCCTCCCTTCCAATCTTCTCTCCCCCTCCCCTCCAATCTTCACTCCCCCTCCCTCAAATCTTCACTCCCCCCCTCCCCTCAAATATTCTCTCCCCCCTCCCCTCCAATCTTCACTCCCCCTCCCCTCCAATCTTCTCTTCCCCCTCCCCTTCAACCTTCTCTCCCCCCTCCCCTCCAATCTTCACTCCCTCCCCTCCAATCTTCACTCCCCCCCTCCAATATTCACTCCCCCCCTCCCTCCAATCTTCTCTCCCCCCTCCCCTCCAATCTTCACTCCCCCCTCCCTCCAATCTTCACTCTCCCCCTCCCCTCCAATCTTCTCTCCCCCCTTCCCCTCCAATCTTCTCTCCCCCCTCCCCTCCAATCTTCACTCCCCCCCTCCCCTCCAATCTTCTCTCCCCCCTCCCTCCAATCTTCACTCCCCCCCTCCCATCCAATCTTCACTCCCCCCTCCAATCTTCTCTCCCCCCTCCCCTCCAATCTTCACTCCCCCCTCCCTTCCCTCCAATCTTCACTCCTCTCCTCCCCTCCAATCTTCTCCTCACCTCCCCTCCCCTGTAGCGTGGCCAAGCTCCTTTCCGGTCCGCCGTCCCGGCCAGACTGACTTCCTGTCAGTCCGGCCGGGTCGCGGACCGGAGAGGAACTCGGCCACGCTACAGGGGAGGGGAGGTGAGGAAGCTCGGCAGCCGCCTGAGCGCTCTCTATAGAGCGCTCAGGCGGCTGCAGCATTTAAAGGGCCCGCTCATTGCAGTCGGCGAGGGAGCACTGATCCTCCTGTGACATCATATTCCGGCCCCGTTATCACTGCGGTGCGCGCAAGGGTGCCAAACAGGAGGATCAGTGCTCCCTTGCCACCCACCCGGAAAGTGCCGATGCTGCCGGCCTCGGGGGGCCTGAGGTAGCCCCCCCCCAGGCAGGGCCGGATTAAGAGCACAGTGGGCCTGGTGCTGACAATTATGATGGGCCTAATTACGGAATCTTATTGACCAAAAACATTAAAACAATCATACCTCCCAAGCGTCATGTATCTGATGGAGATGGTGCTGGAGGGAAACTCATAGGATGCAGCTATAAGAAAACACATACTCTATGCTAATCTCTCTCTAATTTATATCTTTCATCTTTCAATTAAATCCATAACCCTTAACAGCAGTGTCCAGTGAAGCAGGCAGTCAATGGGCAGGGTAAAAGGGTGGCCACTGGTGCGAATCACGTGACCAGACCTGCCAAAAGGCGAGAACATGCCCAAAAAGGGGGCATGTCTGTCCAAAGAATTTGAAGGACAGCCTGACATGAATGCATGTCAGGCTGCCCGCCAATCATGCAGGCTGTCCAACTAAGGGCATACTATGCAGGCAGCACCCTGAGCTTAACATAAATGCGTCTAATGATGCACTCACTCAATGCTTTCTAAGGACTGTCCCCTAGCACTCGCTGGTCCACTTGTCTCCTTACCTTCTTACTAGCAGGCTGAAGTTCCTGGTAAATAGTCTGAGACAGATAAAAGGTGTATGTAGTGAGTGGGGACATGCCACAGTGTTAGAGAGACCAACGTCTGCATTACCTAAACTAATTTTATTGTCAGCCAGCCCACACAAGTTTTGTTCCCACACATCCCTCTTAAGCTTCCAAACTTAAAGGGACACTATAGTCACCAGAACAACTACAGCTTATTGTATTTGTTCTGGTTAGTAGAATCATTCCATTCAGGCCTTTTGCAGTAAACACTGTCTTTTCAGAGAAGATAACTCCACTGGCCACTCCTTAGATGGCTGCTAGAGGTGCTTCCTGGGGCAGTACTGCCTAGTGTGCAGCACTGCCATTCAGTGTCTCCACCCTCGGCATGCAGACACTGAACTTTCCTCATAGAGATGCATTGATTAAATTTATCTTTATGTGGAGATGCTAATTGGCCAGGGCTATGACTTGTGCTGGCTCTGCCCCTGATCTGCCTAGTTGATAGTCTCAGACAATCCTATGGGAAAGTATAGTAATTTGCTCAGACCACCACTTCTGATGATGTCAGCAGACAGTCAGTTCAGAGGCAGAGCTAGCAGCTGCAGACTTGAATACAAGTTATATTTTACTATACTTAGGGAGGCAAGAAGGGGGCAGGGTGGTGGTTTTAACATAATAGGGTCAGAAATACATGATTGCGTTCCTGACCCTATAGTGCTACTTTAAGCAAGAGTATGTGAAGAGTAGTTAAGGTTGCCACCTTTCTTGGAACAAAATACCAGCCTTAATCCTTTGTAATCACAAGGAGTGACATCAGAGAAAATTCTGTAAAATCACCAACAAACTACTCACAGTTTGATTCTGCTGTATAGATGGGTTGCTCCCAGTGTCTCAGTCTCGCAAGTCACCCAGTGTCTCAGTGTCCCTATGTATCACAGTGTCAGTGTCCCCATGTCGCCCAGTCCCCTAGTCTCCCAGTGTCTCAGTGTCCCAATTTCTCCCAGTTTATCAGTGGGTCCCCATGTCACTAGGACACTGAGAGACATGGGGACACTGAGACCTGGGGATGCTGAGAGACCTGGGGACACTGAGAGACCCGGGGACACTGAGAGACCCGGGGACACTGGGAGACATGGGGACACAGACATTTAGGGAAACTGGGAGAAATGGGGACACAGACACTAGGGACACAGACACTGGGAGACATGGGGACATTGAAACATTTGGGGACACTAAGACACTAGGGACACAGAGACATGGGAACACAGACACTGGGAGACTATGGGACACTGGGAGACTAGGGGACACTGGCTGGGAGACAGACACTTGGGGACACTGGGAGACATGGGGACAGTTGTGGACTTAGACATGGTGACACTAGGCACACAGAGACATGGGACACAGACACTGGGAGACTTGGGGACACTGAGACACTGGATGGGGGACACTGGGAGAAACAGCGTCCCCATGTGTCTCAGCATCCCCATGTGTCTCAGTGTCCCCAAGTGTCTCAGTGTTCCCAGGTCTCCCAGTGTCTGTGTCCCCATGTGTCCTAGTGTCTGTGTCCCCATGTGTCTCCAAGTGTCTCAGTGTCCCCATATGTTCCCTAGTGTCTCAGTGTCCACATGTGTCTCAGTGTCCACATGTGTCCCCTAGTGTCTCAGTGTCCCCATGTGTCCCTGCTGCCTTTCCCCCCCATCCCTCACTTATCTGAGCTGTAGAGCTGCTTTCTGGACTCTGTGCTGTGTTGCTGGTCCCCACGGATCAGTGAGTAGTACAGAGAGGCAGGGATATGCATAGACATAAAATACTAGACGCCGCATTGACTGCTACTTCCTATTAGCGCTGATGAGCTGTGGTGCCGCCATCTTGGATCGGTCACAGTGTGATCTGCAGCATAGACATATATAGAATATATATGTCTATGATCTGCAGAGCAAGGTCCTGAAAGTAAACATGGTTAGTCTTAAAATCCACCTGGAGGGTGTATAGATCCAGTAGCAAGATGTTTAATCCTGGGATATTAAATAAAATTAACTGACATTTGCTGCTTTAAGACCTCTGTGGTTATTTACGTTATCGACTAAGTTTACTCAATACATTGAAATTATTTGAATTTCCAGATTGAAACTATGCGTTGCATTTGGATTTAGGTTTGCTAAAATTATAAGTTTAGTGAACTAACCCCACAATCTATCATCTTAATATACATGTTTTAAACTGGGACTGGATCTTTGCCTGATTTGTAATGTATTTACTTTTCATCTATTTTTAACTAATATGGATTTTGGAACAGTGCAAAATAAAATGTAGATATCTACAACTCTTTATTATTGTGAGCTCTGTCTTTTGCACTTTGAAGTCCGCATGGAGATAGCATAAAGAGAATAGGAGAAATCAAACAATCACATCACTATTTACTAAAGTGAGATTTGTCACTAAGGCAAAGTAAATTAAAAAAATTAGGGACAGAAGTCCTAATATATAGACATATAATACCACACCGGGTGCCCGCATTTCATGGCCCCCCGAGGTCAATGCGGCGTCTAGGTATTATATGTCTATGGGGATATGCTGTAACTTCCTATCCCTGCCTCTCTCCACACACAGTGACCCCTACTGGCCGGTGCTGGTATTGCAGAGTAATCTCCACTTATTCTGAGAAAAATACCTGCATTTGTATTGCCAGTATTACTGCAATACCGGCACGGCCAGGCAGTCTCAAATACCAGCTGTGCCAGTAAAATACCAGTCAGGTGGCAAACCTAAGAGCAGTGTGTGTGTAAAAAAAAAAAAAAAAATTTAAAAAAAAAATTTTTTTTTAAATTTTTTTTTTTTTCAATGGGCCTATTCCATGGGCCTGGGCCTGAAGCTGCAGCTCCATCAGCCCCTATGTTAATCCGGCCCTGCCCCCAGGACAAGAGGCTGGCAAGGCATTTGCCAGGGCGATTGGGGGGCTGCCCCCCAGAAAGTGCTGCCCAAGGCAAATGCCTTGTCAGCCTCGCGGTAAGTACACCCCTGCCCATATGCGCAAAGAACAATGGGATGGAGGTTCTGCTGAATAAAAAAAGGAGGTGTGGTCATATCTGGAGGTGCTCTATTCTTCATCATGTTCACTCAACTTCACCAATCTTTACTTGATTCTGCTACTCTAGAAGGACATTATCAAGCTCAATGTACACAATCTCCATGATCTAGTAGGCCAGGCATGGCTGTTGGGACTAGTTGAAGTGAGGAGGGCGGGATACCTGGTGTGGCTTTTTAGATTATATGCTTCACTGTTTAGGAAAAATAGTTTGTTATATTATTCTACTAACAGACTCCCTGGGGCTGGGATAATGAAAGGCTGACCCCCTCCTCTCCCCGCATCTGGATTCGTTCCTAAGCTAATATCCACATTTTTCAATTTAGTTTTTAGTCAACTGGAGTACCACTCATAACCATTTAAGTAGCTTCTGTGACTTGTCCACTGGATCTGTGCATAAACTTAGTTATTGGTAGTTAAGTACGAGTAAGTAGCTATTTCTTTAAATCTGATACGTTAAAACAATAGAAAGCCTTACGGCCTACTTGCAGGATTCTAATCCTGAATTTCTTAGTATTTGGCAACCTTGGATCTTGCTCTTATTTATCTGGTTGTGTTGTGTTTGTTTATAAAACAAAATATAGAGGAATGTACACTCACAGATTGTATTAATTCTTGATTGTTCCGAGTTTTGTAATGTGCATTCCTTATACAAACTCTATTTAAAACAAGTGTACTTGAAACGGTGATTAAATTATTAAATTAACACTGAATATGTTCATAGGCTTCTTTTCTCGTAACGCACTGAGTAGACTAGGAATAGTATATATTGTAACCGAATCCACAATATTTTGGGCTAGGTCAGGTGTTTTAAAAATAAACTATTAGATTCTGTGAGCTTTGCTGTTTAGTGAATGAGTGAGAGTGCTGAATATTGTATGTTTTACATACACACACACACACACAAACAAACACACACACATTTTATAGGGGTTAGCTGTGTGAATTCTAAATAAGTCTGATCTGGTATTCGGTCTATAACTTAATTTGTAATGACTATAATTAAAGATCAGGCACATTAGTAAGAAGCATGTTAGGCAAGTCACCCTGCCATAATGCAGCTTGAGATCAGGTATGTACCAAAGACACAATGCAAGTGTGAATGCATGCAAGTAACCGTAACAGTGTGCTGGCACTTTCATTAACTTAGCGTATGTGTGACATACATAATATGTTATTAGTCAATAAAGTGTTAAGAAAGGTAGGTTTTGTTAGCCCAGTATTGACATAAAAAAAGAAAAAAATGGTTACCTTTGTGACTGCAAAATATTTACATCTGGGCCAGGTACAAGAGGAGCATGAAAGGGGCTTTATAAACAAATAGGCAGTTCTGTGTAGTTTAATATGTGTGTCACTCATTTTATCATGCCTTCAAAAAACCGTCATGTACATTACCTTGTAGTTTCCCCAGAGTAAATACAAATGACATTTCCTGGATTCATGCATAAAACATTACTTAATACACAGATCAACATTTGTAAGACACCTTCAAATGTTTATAAAAAAAAAATAAAGGTTAAAAAAAAACAGACAATAATGATCATAGTAATAACAAGAAAAAAGATCAGTAATAACAATTGTAAAATGATCAATTTTGATAATAGCTAGCAGAGAACAGAAGGAAAAAAAACAACTCTTTTAAGGATGGGCCTGAAATGACTCCCTACAGCCTTGTTAGCTCACCCTAACAGAAATGCTAATTTATTTTGTATCTAATTCAAATGCACGATTAAAGGAAAATAAGGAGGTAGTTTTTCATTAGCTGTTTTTTTATATATAAGTAATATCCTTGATGAACAGCAGGTGCTTTTGAAAGACAACATTAGGTAACAGCAGTGTTGTATATTAGATTAGCAAAGTCAAGCCCTCGAAAAAAGGAAAATAAAATAAGTTCTTAAATTAATAAAATGCATGTAGATAAATGTTGCAAGAATATACGAATGTTTATATATTCTAATGTGTTTTTCATTATTATGAAATTTAGTGTGTATATATATATATATATATATATATATATATCTTGATATTGGATCTTGATAAAGACCCAGGAGGCTCGAAACGTTGATTTATTTTTCAATACATATTTTTAAAAATCCCTAAGGAGTGCTCCATTTCTTTACCGTGTTGAAGATGTTAAGAAACATGTTGGCACAAATAATGTATATAATGTATATATGAGGAACATAAATTGAAATAGGGGTTAAATCTGTGGTTCCCAAAACAGTCCTCATGGCCCACCAACAATGCAGGATTTACGCATTTCTCTGTTTTATTTTAATGGAGACACTGACAAAACCTAGACTGTTGCTGGGTCGTGAGGACTGGTTTGGGAACCACTGGGCTAGATCGATGCACTGATTTAGCTCAGAAAATGGCAGTACAATAGTGAGATAGTTCATTTTTAGTCACATGGTGAGAAAGTCACTGTGCCCTTGAAGCCAGTTAGAGGATGGAGATATATAATTAGGCTCTTGTTTTGAAAAAAAACTTTCACAACCAATTAAGAGTGGTTGAGACATATGACTTAAAATGAATCAAGAGAATTTTACAGATGAGTTGGAAGGACAGTCTATACATAGCGTTGTGCATATACATGTTTTCTGGTCCTCTAGATCAGAGGTAGGCAACCTTCAGCACTTCAGATGTTGTGGACTACATCTCCCACAATGCTCTTACAGGCGTAATACTGGCAAAGTATCAGCAGAGATGTCCACAACATGCAGGAGTGCTGAAGTTTGCCAACCCCTGCTGTAGATCATAGAATTTGTGATGACCTTTTAAAAAAAAAAAAACTTGCTCATCTTAAAATACTACAGTTTTGGTTGTTGTTAGTCATGCAATAGTCTGCAGAATTAAGCTGTTGTGTAATGATACTTTCACTAACAGTTGCTAGAAGGAGAAACCTAACCATGTTATTTTGTGTGAGAATGTTTTTGTTTTTTTTCTTATCAAAATAGTTGTGTAATTTCAATAATTGGGGTTTCCAGTGGATTAGCAGTAGATTTGTAGACTGATCTAGGAATATTACTAAGATTTCCATTAAATGCTGTTATCTGGAGGGATTTCAATCAGCTTTTTTCTAAAGCAGCATAAATGTAGTGACATTGTAGACTGTTGCGTGCAAATAATGTGATGACCCCATTAGACTGTTGACATGGGATAAACATTCTGTTCACTGCTCACTCCAGTAAGCCATATCATTTTAAGTAAACAAGCGGAGACCCATAAATGGTCATCAATACTGCAAATGGATATCCTATTTATGGTTAGTTTTCCAGGAAAATATTAAGAATGATAATTGGTGGAGAGGTAAAAAGAGAAAAAAAGGAAATAATATATATTTATCAAAGTGTACGTTAATAACAATGTTCAATGCAAAATATGCTTACATCAACAAGTCATGATCTTGAGACTCCAACAGACGTGTTTTTCAAGTCACTAAGGGCTTAGTAGATCTGAGAATGACTATTCAGTTACCCAAGATACATTATCTCTGCACATCAATCCAGTCCCAAGTTTTAGAATTTCAGCAAAAAAAAAAAAAAAAATATAGTGGTTTAAATGGGCGAACCACTACCAGTTGTACTCAACTAGGTTTAATTAAAATTATGACCTTTTAGTGCTTTTTGAGGACTAACTTTGAAAAAGAACGACCTAATGTGATGTTAGGATCAAAAGGTCTAGGAGAACGTAATATTTATCTTCAAGAATTGATTCTGAACATCAAAATATGTGCCTGGTCATATAGTTATCTGGCCCAATTCCCTGTCAATGGAGAGGCAATTGCATCCATATGCACAGCACAATCCATGTGATTATTTTTTTTTTATCCCTCTCTAACTACATCCCAGTTCACTTTTCAGTTTGCTTCACAATGACTGACAATGATTGGATATAATAGTTTGATTAATCGCCATTGATAGAACAATTATTCTGACCAACCTCATTGTAATATTTAACAGCATCAGTCTCCTAAATAGACTTCATGAAGGTCTCTAAAATTTCCCAAAACTGAATTTATTCTCCCTTTCAACCAATATGCCGATGATGCCCAAATCCACTCTAGCTCTCCCTCGGATATCTCAGATATCTATTAGTTTTTCTTCCTTTCTTCTTCCTCCCTATCGATGTTCTAATGCTAATTAAAACGTAACTATATCATGCTAGGTTTCAACTATATGTTCCTCTTTTGCTGCTCTATTTGCTAATAGTAAATAATAATGTTAATACAATAATTACAAAATTGCAAATAAGGAAGTGTGATGTCATTAGCAATAGGATAAGTGCAGGGCCATACAACCTGCAAGTTGGAGATCCTTGTTCTTGTCAATCTGCTCCAAAACGGTTAAACACAAACCTGTAGCCTACTAGCATCACCACTATAACAGACTGTAGAGTTTTCATTTAAAGCCTCATTTCTTCTTATGACCTAAAACTCTTCACCTTCCTAATAAAATGTCTCTATCTGGTGAAACTTTCATGAATGTCTTCCATATCCATACAACTCACAGTTATGAGAGTCACAACCAATCTTTACACATTCCCCGAACATCCTTGATCCCATAATCTACAACATTTCTGTTATTTTCACCTATGATACACTTCTGCTAAAGCCCTTTACTGGTATCTTGTGTCACACCTATCCTTTTGCCTTTTAGAGTACATGCTTTCATGCAGAACTCACAAAAACAACTGTATCAGTTTATTTCTGTTGTAGATTGTTTCTTTTTATTTATAGTATTCATTTGCAAGCTCCCAACAGTGGCGTACACATAACCCATGGGGCCCGGGTGCGAAACTGATCCATGGGCCCCCTCCCTCCATCCCTCTCCCCCTCTCTCCCCCCCTCCCTCCCTCTTCCCCCCTCTAATCCCCCCCCACAGACACACACACACATACATACAGAGACACACACACATACATACAGAGACACACAAACACAGACAGACAGATACATACAGCCACATACAGACACAAATTACACATACAGACAGACAGACAGGCACACATACATACAAACAAGACAAACATATATACAAACAGACAGAAAGGCACACATACATACAGACAGGCACACACATACACACAGACAGACAGACACACACACACACACACAAAACACACATACATACAAAGACACATACATACATAAAAACAGACAGGCACACACACATACATACAGACAGACACAGACAGACAGACAAGCACATGACAAACATACATACAAAGCCCATACCCCCCATTCTACAGCACATACCCCCACTCTACAGCCCATTCCCCCTACTCTACAGCCGATACCGCTACTCTACAGCCCATATCCCCTACTCTACAGCCCAAACCCCCTACTCTACAGCCCATGCTCCCACTCTACACCCCATTCCCCCCTTTTACGCCCCTACCCCACTGCTATAGCCCCTATTCCACTCTTTACAGCCCTTGCCCTCTCTCAGCGCCCTCTTTTGTAGCCCCTGTACCCCCTCTAGAGCCCCTGTGTCCCCCCCTCTACAGACCCTGTGTCCCAACCCTCTACAGCCCATGTGTGTCCCCCTCTACAGCCCCTGTGTCCCTCCCCTTTACAGCTCCTGTGTGTGTTCCACTCTACAGCCTCTGCCCCCCCTACATACCTTGTCCCCCCTTGTACATACCCTATCCCCCACCACAGCCTCTGAACCCCTTCTAGAGCCCATGTGTCCCCATCTGCAGCCCCTTTGCACCAGGAATGAGGTGGTCTCAACCCCTGTGGGTTTTATTTGGGGGGGGGGGGGGGGCGGCAGCAAAATGATACTTGTGTAGCTAAAAATCTTTGCACTGACCCAGATTAGAACCCTGCAAAAAGCACTGAATCACTGAGGTGTCCTGATTCACAGTATGATGAAGTTGGGAGGTATGTAGTTGTGCAGAATGTGTTGGTGTTCACAGTGTTTGTTATAGTATATAACGGGTATAACGGGTATTATAAATTCACTTTAGCTAACATACAGAGCAATTTGAAAATTCACTTTAAATTCTCACTTTAGTGAAGAACCCTGTTCGTAATAAGACAGAAAGGACACTGTCCACAATATCCAATAAGATTAGCATTTACATGTATTTATAATTTGACTTCTGCAAGGGAAAAGGATCAGAGCGACAGCTGCCAAAAATTAAATACAGATTCAAAAATCGTTTGACATTTTTTTTTATGTAGAAATGTGATTTCTTTTTCTTCAAGATCTGTTTTAAATAAATCCTTTATAACAAAGATCATTCTTACATGTCATCGGTCCTGTAGGGGTTAAACTCTTTCATAGCGCTATAATTCATCTAGTATTATTTGAAGTGAACACTACATATTGAGAACAAAGAGTTGCGATATGGCAAACAAAATAATGGAAATGTGTCAACTGCATTATGTGTAGTTCTTCAAACATCTTTTCATATATAACATTTAAAGGGACACGTCCAGCACCATAACCACTACAACTTATGGTAATGATTATGATGCAAGGACTCTATTCCTGAAAACATAACTTTCAATACTCCTAATTTTTGTTGTTGTTTTCTTGTTCCTATCTGCTTTCCCAAGCTCCATCCTTTCTCATTACTATTATGCCTTATTTTTTAAAGTTCTTGGCCATTCTGCTGCACTGTACATGGATACAATTGGTACAAGTAAGAAGACAAAGGTACAGTATATCTGAGATAATACAGAATTTGACAAACAAATACCTGAGTAGCTAAAGGCCTAATTCCAGTGAGAACTTATAATCTAAATCAGGGATAGGCAACCTTCGGCACTCCAGATGTTGTGGACTACATCCCCGGCAAAGCATTATGGGAAGTGTAGTCCAAACCATCTGGAGTGCCGAAGGTTGCCTATGCCTGATCTAGATATTACAAGGTGCTTTCTTCGTCTATAAAGGTGTTTTGATTCATGTAATCGCAAATAAATGGTAAGACCCACCTTAAATATGCACTGCAATTTTAAATATGCATATTGCAGAACTAGAAACAGTGTAGAGGTGAGCTACAAAACTAGTAAGGAGAATGGAAAACATTAGTTGTGAAGAAAGGCTAGAAAAACTTGATATGTCTTCTTTAGAAAAAAAAGAGCTCTACTGTAAGGTGTTATGATAATACTATACAAATATATAGTTCATCAGCAGGAATATAGAGCAGATAAAAGGTTACCCATTACGACTAGAAGAAAGGTGTCGACTAGAAGAAAGGTGTCTTTACTTACAGCAGAGGAAACAGTTCTTTACAGTAAGAACCATAACGATTTGGCATTCTCTGACTAAATGGGTTGTATTATCAATTTCTCTAATTTAAAAAAAAGAAAAGGCTTGGTTGCTTTTTTGCATAAACAGAAAATTCAAGGATATCATCGATATGTATGTAAACAATTTGTTGAGCCAAGGGGAAATCTGATTGCCATTATAGAGTCAAGAAGGATTATTTTTCCTTTTTTGTGTCATAAATGGAAATGGCTACAGTTGCTTTTTCTTTGCCTTCTTGTGGATCAACAGCATAATTGAAAGTCAATGGCGCTACTATCACCTCTACCTCGCAGGCTCGCTGCCTAGGGATTCTTTTCGATTCTGACCTCTCTTTTACTCCCCATGTCCAATCGATAGTCAAATCCTGTCGCTTCCAACTCAAGAACATAGCGCGCATCCGCCCATATCTAACGCCAGACGCGGCTAAGATACTGTTCATGCTGTTGTTCTCTCTCGCCTCGACTACTGCAATCCCCTTCTCACCGGTCTTACATGTTCCCAGCTTGCACCGCTGCAATCTATAATGAATGCGGCTGCGAGGCTTATTTTCCTGTCCGGTCGCACCTCCCACGCCTCCACGCTCTGTCAGTCCCTGCACTGGCTTCCAGTTAGAAATAGGGCCCAATTCAAAATTCTGGCGCTTGCTTACAAATCCTTACATAATGCTGCTCCAACATACCTATCCTCCCTCATACACAAGTATGTCCCGTCAAGACCCCTGCGCTCATCCCAAGACCTACGCCTATCCTCTGCCCGGATCCCCACCTCTGACGCTCGCCTTCAAGACTTCTCTAGGGCTGCACCTATTCTGTGGAACTCCCTTCCCTCCTCAATCAGACTTTCACCCAGCCTCCACCCCTTCAAAAAATCTTTGAAAACTCACTTCTTCATTAAAGCGTATCAATTAAACTGTCAGCAGGCTTCTCATCCCCCACCCCATGACTCCTTTCCTGCAACTGTCAAAAATGACCTACCAAGCACTCAATAAACCCTTCTCTAACAAACTATTTAATTCCCCTACTTTAACCCTTTGTGTCATTATACCCCACTCCCTCTAGCATGTAAGCTCATTGAGCAGGGCCCTCAACCCCTATGTTCCTGTACGTCCAGTGGTCTGATCTCAATTATGTGTCTGTTAGTCCACCCCTTGTACAGCGCTACGGAATTTGTTGGCGCTATATAAATAATAAAATAATAATAATGTACTTCAGGGTTGAACTTGATTGGCTTTTTTCATCACTATGTAACTCAGTGATGTCACATAGGGAAGCCTAGCTCAGGAGAAGTTGTTGTTAATGTTAATATTTATTTATTTTTATATAATTAGTATTTTACAGTATGTTTATCTATATTTCCCAGTTTATTAATTGTATGTCATGAATTTATTGAGCATATGCCATGATTACAAATGGTTAAATGAACAGTTTTATTTTGTGTGCATACCAGATTGCTGATTTCCTTTATTTCCAGCCAGATTATTTCCACTGTTGCCATATATTTTTAATATGCAATTTATACTCTCATATTGTACTGTAACACAAAGGAACTCCACAACTGTCATAACCGTTACAGTGCGCTTTAGAACACTTTGACTTCCACTACAGCGAGAGGTTCCAGTTTAGGAGATTTTATTAGTTCTCCTTAGCTAAACATTGCAGTGAACGGCTGGACCATTGGTTGACAGCGTCAGAGAACCTCTCTCAGCCAGTGAGAGCTCAGCTCAGAATGAGAGCTTGCAGTTTTCTGTAGCTGTAGTGGAGGTGGGGATCGGCATCCAGGTAAGAAGTCAAACCAATCTAAAACACTTTGTCTATCCACGACGGGCTCATTAAGGGCCGCCCAGGTACTCCAGGCACCGTTATGGGACATCCAGGCACTCCTGTAGTGGTTATGGTGCTTAGAGTGTTCCTTTCATTTTGGGCTTGAATAAGACCAACATAAGATTGAAATGATGCCTTTTACTGATGCAAAATGAAAATACTTTGCTGAAAGTGTACAGTCAGCTGTCATTTTTTGTATTAGTTTGAGTTGTATAAGTATTTGTGCTTTGTGCTTGCGCAAACACACCCTACTCATTCTGTTTAAAGGAATACTATAGTGTTAGGAATACAGATATGTATTCCTAATGCTAGTCACCATTTAGGTTAATGGGCCAGCCCTGCCTGGGTTAAAGAAGGTGAATTATTTACTTTTCATCCCTTGCCGCACCTGTCTCTCCTCCGTGTAACTCTTGATGTTGATGAACTCAGCCAATCCAATGCTTTCTCATAGGAAATGAAATATGCTATGTGTGGCCAATCAGATATTCTCCTGAGACTCGGACTAAAATAGCAGCATTTTAACATGCTATGTTACAGGAGCGCCCCTAGTGACTGTCAGCCACTAGAGCAAGTAAACTCTACAAAGAAAGATTGTTATTCCTGCAGAACGACAATATTTTCAGCTGAAGGTCTAAGAAGGGGGCACATGTCACTCAGACCACTTCATTAAGATGAAGTGGTCTGGGTGCCTATGGTGTTCTTTTACGTTGGGCTTGCACGTAAACAACACAGGGCCAGGCATGCACATGCATGAAGTACAGCTCTAGCATGAATACCATGAACATGGGAGACTAGCCTTTTCCATGCGATGTCAGTAGGTATAGTGTGGTTCTTGGTCACCTCAGATAAACAAAAAAAAAATCAAGAAAATGCATTAAAATTAGAAGGTATGTTTTCAAGGACAGGGACTTTCTAACGCCATAGCTGTGACAATGTGCTTCTGTTTATGGCGTTTGGAGTGTTCCTTGATGCAAAGATCCATTGAGTCTTCCAGACGTGGGCAAAATATTAACTAACTATTAGGTGAGCAAGGACCCGACAGTACGCCTTACTTATCACATCTGGTTCAATGTCCATCATTCGCATATTAACCAGGTGTGTTAATTAGTTTCATATTCTGGGTTTTGCAAAGCTATCACCAAAATGTGATGGAAGAGTCTAGCAAATGCCGTCTACTGAACTAATCTATTCAATTATTGATTCTAGCAATATCAATTACTATTGGATTTTAACCCTTCTTTGATCTGATCTGAAGAAAAAGTGAAACACCTTTAATTAAAAAAAAAATTTAATTTCTATTTTTAAACAAATCATTAAAGGCCCGTTTGCTTCTTTTAAAAGGACAAAGGGTTTGTTTTTTATGGTTTTTCAGTGTCAAGTTCGACAAACCATTCACACTTACTCATATAATACCAGTATGATACCAAGTGTAAGAATTATTTTCTGGACTTGTTAACTATGCATTTCAATTATTGCCATGAACCTTGCATTCATACACAAAGGGTAAAATGATTCCAGAGTCCAGACTCATATGTCTGTGTATGTTAGTATAATGGACATTACTAGGAGGTTTTGGGACCTTCCTTATTGCAGAGCCCTGCATAGGGAGATCAACTTTGGCTGTATTAGGCTAGCCTACCTAATAACCCTTGCACAAAACATATTGATTTCTTGGAGAGAGTTTATGAACTAAATAAACTTGAAGTTGGTATCTTAATAAACTGCTTCTCCAAGTCTGTCACATTGAGTTTCAGTTGCATGCAGTTTGGTAGGCTTGGGTGGGGGCCGCTCGAGTGGGATTCTTGGGAGAGACTGGGGGGGGGGGGGGAGGGGAGGGGTGAGACTAATTCTGTTACAGATTGTTCACAGCAGGACCTCCAAATTAGCCCTTTGTTTTGTAATGCCACCTTGCCTGGGCTCTCTTTGAGCACATTTCTCAGTTTTACCCTAATGAGTTGCAACACTGATAATGTGCCTGATGATCTTTCATTGATTTCACTATCACTTGCTTGTCTAGTAATTGATCCGTTGCTGAGCTTCTAGTTAATTATATCGGCTTTGACATGGCACAGTCCTCTGGGAATTTCAACTCTTGCAGAATAACAGTTTTAATAAAACAGTCTATTACTGCAGCAGGTGCTTTTACTGCATCCTCACTTAACTCGCACACGCACACGCACACACACACACACACACATAAATGTATGTATGTATATATATATATATATATATATATATAAACATCCTTACATATATATATATATATATATATATATATATACAGTGCAGGGTTTAAAAGTGCAGGACAGAGGGGAGCGGTAGGTGGGTTGGGGGAGGTGTAGGAGTTAGAGCAAAAGAGACAGAGGGAGAGAGAGAGAGAAGGAGGGAGGGGTGCAGAGGAGAGAAGATAAGAGGAAGCCTGCTATTGACAGTGTCCTTAAGCCTCCCTCAAATAACAGCCATTAGTGGGAAGGTCAGGAGCTGAGCAGGCAGCTTGACTGAAGCATTGAGTGCCACTTCAGAAATCAAGAGGCTAGCAAATTTTACAGGAAGTTTAAATGGCTAATATCTGGCTGTGAAAGCACAGCCACTGTTGGCACAATTGACAGTAGGTTCAATTCCCCCCCCCCCCCCCCCCCCCCCACCACCATTTTCCCCATTATTAAATACATATATTAATAATTAAAAACATGAGATTGTAATACACGTGTATAGTCTGTGTGTGTATAGATAGATAGATAGATAGATTATATATATATATATATAGATATGTGTGTGTGTGTGTGTGTGTGTTTGTGTGTGTTTCTGTCTGTCTGTCTATCTGTCTGTCTATCTAGCTGTCTTCACATAGACATAGATATGTGTTTAATTGTTTTTTCACCTCCTTTTCCTCCAGTGTATCCGCAGCTCCCAAGCGTTGTTTGTGTTTGTGTTTGTGTGTGCTTAATGTTGGTGAACTGGAGGAAAGTTTAACAGGAAAGCTTTCAAGAGATGTGGGATGAAGAGAGCGAGGCACATTTCTGTCCACACAGCATCGGTTCTCTCATCTCTCCTCATTGTGCACTAATGACACTGAGCAGTCACTCCAGCTCTTTGCTCACGTCTTTTGTTTGTTTTCCAGAATGTGGATGCAGGCTTTATTGTTACCCTGCAGACAGGGAGAAAGTGCTGCTTTCTGTCCTACTGCAAGTATGTATTTTATTACAAGAAAATTTACCTTGACTTTCTGATATTTTTTTAAAGCAACCTTTAGAACAAAAAATCCTGCTTTTTGTTGGTAGAGAATTTAATTCCTTAATTCCTGTAACACATCCAAAGTTGTACAGTAATGTGAGGGGTTAATACACGTTTTGGTCAGCTTCCAGTGCAGGCTTTGAATCTCAAAGAAAAATGTTTGTGTTTTTTTATGTGTCTTTTGAGACATATTTTATCGTGCATATAATAAGTCCTCTTTCTTTGGTATACGTTTTCTTTACGTTATATTAGTTTGTATGTTTCTGTTGTTCTTGGGTTTTATTTGTTATGTTGCATGTAAATGTATATGGTATGTTGTTTATTTTTTGTATTAAATGCAGTTTGTTAAAGAAAAGCAGCACAACTTTGTGACATGTAAAGCTGTATTTAAAAACTAGACCTTGCTGGACAAAATAATAATTTGGGATTTTTTTTTTTTTATTCCTATGTTTTGTGTGTTTCTTTATTGACATCCTTATTGGCAACCAAGTGAAATTAGTGAAATTATTATTTCACCTTCACGGGCAAGTCTTCTCCTTTAACTTTCAATGTGATGTTTTTAACATGGTCAAAGAGAAAAAAACAAAATGCATTATACTGCACAAAGAGGTGCGTGGCACAGACAAGTGTCAGATGTGGCATTCTTAACTTGACAGCAATGTTGAAAAAAAGCAGGAGATATAAAAGAGACAGGCAGCGCAGAAAGGGCCAGAACCTTTCCCTCCCAACTGCCTGTGATCAGTGAAATCCTTAATATGTGTGTGCGTGTCTATGTGTATATGGGTATCTGTAGGCTGAGAGAGGTTAGTGCAGGATGTCATTTGGTGCCTGACAATGGAGCAGTGCAGTTGACTCTGTGCTCTCCTATCTAGTGACATCCGTAAAGCTTTTTCTTGGGGTCTCTGGCATTTTTTTCTTCTTTAGAGTAATATGCACACCTGACAGGCAGCTGTTAAGCTGAGCAAAGAGGAGCCTTGGGGAGTCACAATCCATGCATAAATGATAGGGGTATCTGTGAGGAAGGTGCAAAATAAGCTTTGCATCTTTCACCCCCCACCAGCAGCACATCCCTCCTTGCTACTTCACCTCCCACCCACCCCTTTCCTCATCCTCTCCTACACATTTTTTTTCTTTCTTTTTCTTTCTTTTTTTTTTACTCTCTTTCCCTAAATGAAATGCAGCCTACATGCAGCTCTCTAACTACTCCACACTTGTGCTACTGAATGTCAAGAGGCTCAAAAATCCACCTTCACTTTTCAGTCAGAAGAATCAGAAGTGGATGTGAGAGACAGAGACACACCAAGAGACAGACAGCGAGACAGGAGGGTGAGAGACTGGGCATTCAGAGACCAGTGCCCTGACACCTCCATGCAGTTCGGAACGAGGACGCCGGCAAGTGAGCCCGGGTACATGGGGGCATGGCAGAACTGTGATGCGAATCTCCTCTTCAGAATGTCCCAACAGGTGAGTGCATCTTTCTTTCTACTTACACACGTGTATATTGGTTTAAAAAATAAAACTGATTGCGTTCCTTCTTTTTAAACATGTTTAGTTGGTTACATTCGGTGCTTTTTTTTTTTTTTAAATGAGTTTGTGGTGTTTGCAATTTTTTTCTTTTTTCTTATCTATCGTAGGTGATTACAACTACAGAGATATATCTTTTATGGTTTATAGAGAAGTTTGGGCACTTTGTTGGTGGTTTTCTTGATGTTAATGCTATAATTTATTTTTCTTTCTTTTTGAATATCTTTTTTTTTTGTTTTGTTCGTAACCTGAATTGTTACCTACAAAAATCAGCTGTATTCAGTCTGTCCTCTTCCGTGTTGTTCAGAAAAATAGGAAGTTTTAAAATCCGAATGAAATTTAGATGAAATGCGAAGCAATTAGCCCGTAGCATCCTTTCTGCGAAAGTAATCAAAAGTGGAATTAAAACCACATCCACTTTTCCCTTCTTCCCCTCCCTGATTTCCCAGTGATAGAATTTTGAGGGGCCCCTCTGTTAGGATCTTAATTGACTTCATGTGGTTGAGTACTGCTTGCTTCAGTTCTCAGATGAGCTAAACTGCAGTGTTGTTCAAACTGCTCAGGGCACACCGTGAAGGGTTGATAACTAAGGCAGTTAAGCTTTTCTTCCGTCTTTTCCTTTCTTTTCACTTGTTTGCAATTTTCAACCCATTCTCTGTTCTTCACTCTTTACACGTTTCTTTTCCATCTTCTTAATTAACCGCTACGCAAATCTTTTTTTCTATGTCTTTTACATTCTTTAACACTTATACATAAACACACTTTTTCTCCCCCTTCTTTCACTCACACTGCGAGGCTGTGTCTTGGCGTCCTCCCCAGAGCTTTTTTCCTGCAGCGGGGGCCACCTTAAAGGCAGATTGGTATGCTGCTATTGACGGGAAAGCTGAAATGTTATTGCGAGGCCAGTAACATCATATAATTAATCACACAAGCCGGTGTCTCTGTACCAAGCACATGGTTATACTACCCAGCCGGCTGCATCTTCTCTTACACATCCTCCTTACTGAGCATAGATAAAAAAAAAAAAAAAGAAGCAACGTTTACGTATTTACCAAGGTCTTAAGTACTGACAAATACGTTAACGTTTTAATTTAAATTATTTATAGACTGAACAGTTTATTTGTATGTATATATATTTTTTTTAGTGGAGAAATTAATGTCATGCCAAAATTCTTAACTATTATTATTTCTTTTCTTTTTTTTTATATATCCATAATTTTGTCTCTGATTGTTATAGGTTATTTTGTTTGTCTTCATGTGCTGTGTGTTTTTGTTGAACTTTCTTTTTGTTGTTGTTTTTGTTTTTTTACTTTATTGTGGCATGTATCTATAATCTCTGAATTTTTATAAACCACATGTGATCTAAAAAGTTTCATCATAAACACTGCTACGTAACCTGGTTGGGGTGGGGGGGGGGGAATTAAAGGAATCAGTGATATAGAGAAATAACTAAACTACTATACTTGCTCAAAACCCCTCACTGGATGAAAGTGCTTTAACAAGGCATATTTTGGTATCTCCTGTAGAGGGACCCTGATTACTGCTGATAATACTGTAAGCTGATATGAATCTCTAACGAACATAAGCACGAACAGCCACTCCAGTGCTTAATTCTGCCCCAAAGCCAGAAGGTAACAGACACTCAAAGTGAAAGAGAGCTTTGTAATATATAGGAATGTCATATCCCTATGAAATAGGTACAACATGCAGTGGCAGTGTGAACATCTTTTTTTAAGTATTATCTATATGCTAATTATATTTTTCTTAGATCTTAGAGTTTTATAGTATTTCATTCTTTCTTAGATTCTATGCAATGGTTAATGGAATGACCTCAATAAACAAATAAATTTAAAAAAAAACAGCAACATAAAATTGGGTTTCAAGCTGATGACATCCAAAAAACTAGCGAGATGTCCAAATTGTTTCACACTGGTCACCGTTTTATTTTTATTAAAATAACAGTTTGTTCTTTTTTATTATTTATTTCAGGGTCCTATTTCAGTTCCATAGGGATAAAATACTTTCCTGCTGAAGAGTTATTACAATTGCATCCAAATAAAGATCAATTGATAAATGGCTATTGAGCCACAAGGACTGAGTGAACGATTGCCTGTTTGGCATTAATACCGTTAGAAATAAATTTAGACTCAAGCAATCTCAGCAGTGCTACAAAATGCCTAACGTAAACAAACATATAAATTAAGGATTGTGGTGGGGAAGGGAAGTCGTCCTAAATTAGTTCCGGTTTGTGAGATTAAAAAGCTGAGAGAATTGGGACAACTTTTATAATAAGGTTTAATAATTCGTTACTTGTGTTTTGGCAGTGAACATGGATTTAGTGAACTAATGTTAGACATGTGTGTAGAAATATTTGTAGCTGTTCATTTTGTTGTAGTTTAAATATTTTGTAATCATATTAAAAGAAAAGGGAAAAATAAGTTATTTTTAATTCTAAAAATAGTTTATTTAACAAAGGTTCTGATGTGTATTTTATTAGTGTTAGCTTTGGTTAACGTTGAACCTTCAATTCTGAATCTATTTGATCACTTATGGACAAATACAATTTTTATTGATATCCATATTTCAATTGGTTTATCTTACTAAATTTGGATAGAAAAAATGTTAAAATGGTCAGTTACAAAGGAATCAATATTTTTACAGAGGAATCGAATTTTTGTAGCAAAACAGATTACATTTGTTAATTTTTCATAGAATATGAAAATGTAAAGAACGTTGTCCATCTTTGATTTTTGAGTTTTTTTTTATAACATCACTCCGATTTAGCTTAATAAAAATAAATTAGAAAAGGCCAAACACTGATATTTCTTGTAAGATTTTATCGGATTAAAAATCATTCTTTCCTGCTGCCTCAGTAAATTAATTAAGAGAAAATCTGCTAAAGACCGATTTCACAATGAAAATTCACGTAATAATCTCAAACTCAATCTCAAGCGTTTCATTTCTTTTTTTAATGAATTATATAATTTCTATGTTGAGGATACCGATGCTAGAAAAATACATGCAACCTATTTACACCTTTTTTTCTGTTTTTTTTCTGTCTTTTTTCCCCATTTTCTGTTCAGTGTACTTTCTGAGCTGTTACTGTAAATCTGTAACAGGTGGGAATACAATAACTTCTCGATGAATCAAACAAACTATGCAATTAGTAGATGCTTTTGCATTTAGATAGTAATCATTGCAAAAGATAAATACCCAGTTATTTCACCCTCATAACTGTAGTCAAATATTATAGATACTAGCCTATTATTATATAATTAACGTCAACATCTTGTTAAAATGAGCCACACGTTTCATCACCAAAATAACTGATAACCTCAAACCCGGCATTTTTGTGAACTGTGTTCTTTGGGGTCACTTTGATCGATGACAAGTAGAGAATGACCAGAAACCCCCTGCATGTCCTTCCATGACTTATGCCTGGTCACCCCAACCTCTCTAGTCTACATCTGGCAGAGGTATTTATGGGCAAATAGAAGAAGGGGGAGGGGGGGGGGGGGACATTTAAAACAGCAGGAACCAGATCTGGACTGGGATGGATGAAAAGAGAAAAATATATTGTACATTAAAAACTTTCTATTCTATTTGTTCCTAAATGTAGTTTGTTAGAGAATTAGAGATTCGCTTAATTTGTGTACTTTTCTAAATTGTATTACTTTACGTTCTATATAATTCATGTAAACTCAATCAGAAATTCATGCATATTGGTTTGAAATCAGTCATTCTGTTCTACGGTTCACTTTTCTGTCTAAGTATGTTTAATATATGTATTTTATATAATAAGGTAGTGATACTCCTTATAGTGCTAGTTTGCAGTACAGCGGCACTCAAAGTGTTAATCATCCTTTATTTTTTTTTATTTTTTTTTTTTGGTGTGTAATTTAAAACATGTGTGATGGTAAAACAGAAGCCCTAAAATAGACTTGCAATTTAATTTGGGTTCCTTGCAAATTTCATATGATGTAAAAAGTATTTGCCTTGGAAATGATAAGTTCCCTTTGAAAGGGTTAAAAACGACGTGACAGTTATATATGTGATTTATTTAAACCATTGTGCTGCTTGTTTAATTTCTATATGTTAATTTAAAGACATGCTGTATATATAAAATGACTATACCTTATATGATATTATTTATTTGGCAATACAATTGCACACCTGTGCATGCTTGTTCTATAAAACCAATAGAACGTATATATGATAGATATGTATCTTACTCTGTTAATATCTCAGCTTGTAAATTAACATACATGCAAAAAAATATTTAGTGTTCGACATAGCGTAAAGAAAAAAAATGCTAGTTTTTTGTAAACCTGCCTAAACAAAAACATTACTGTGACTGAAATTGAATAATTATTGTGCATTCATGTAAATTGGAAGATGATTATTTAAACGTCAAATACTGTAGTGAACAGTCAGAGAGGACTATGTGCCCCAAGGCAATGGATTGTATGGCCTACTTCTGACATTCCTAAAGCGAGTATAAACCTTTTTCACAGCGATTCTGACTGGTACAGGTGTTTTCAGCACAGAAGAGGTTAAACTTTCACATTTTTAGTACGAAGATGTAATGCACAAAAATATGATAAACCCCTCTGCAGCAAAGTTAGATCAAGCTTTTAAACCCCATATACCATGTTAACAGCTCCTCTCATAGCCATAGCGCTAATATTAGCAATACAATTAAACAGCATTATTAAAGAATAAGGATTTGACAGACACACGCACTGTCTATGTTTAACATCGGACTAACGTTATTAGCAGTGACATTTTTTTCTTCCAGTGTATTATATTCCCTCATTAAGCCCATGTGTTACTTAGCAGCAAAAACATTAGCAGTTCTCTGTAATAATGTCAATCAGGTTAAAGAGACAACGCAAGCTATTAAAATTGCAGAACATGGTTTTGAGCAGTGGGGAGTTTTTGGTTTATGTTATGTTGTTTATATGTGTGTGTGTGTGTGTGTTTTTGTTTTTGTTTTGTATTATCCCAATGTTGATGGTTGTATATGTGGTCTCGTAAACAGTTAAATTTCAATGTGTTGAAGTTTACATTTCCAGTGTACGTTTGCCAAATTTTTATCCTTTTTTAAATCTCTCTTTTTCGAGATGTATTTTTGTTTACTCACAATGCCCATTCTAATCGAAAAGGTGGCGTTGTTTGCATATTGATTTGAAATGTGATGCGTTATTCTTAATGTAAATATATTTACATTTAATCGATCGTCAAACAAATACTTTTTGAATGCTGATTTAATTCCACCAGCTATGCAAATAGCCCACTAGCAATGAAGTACAAGTAGCTTCAGTGTATACTTCAAACCACTCACCCATCCCTTTGACAGTAATTTACTATGTTAACGAATTATAATCATTATCAGCCTATTATCAATGAAAAAAGTAGACACCCTTTAATTTATGAATTATAATTAAGAAAAGCTGGAGAATTGCTCTTGGAATTTTCTCAATTATCAACGATATTGATATGCTCATATTAAATTAGCAGGTTGTTTGTCTGGTTTACACAAAGACATACATGCATGTGTATATGTGTATATGTTTGTATGTGTTTGTAACTTGTGCATATATGTTTCTAAACTGTTTATGAATATTGGACTGTCTACAATATATTTAATATCACATCTGAAGGTTGCATTTTAAGTTAATTCCAACTCTCTCCACGAAAAAAATAATAATGTTGGACGTGTGTGGAGCTTTCACAAATATGTTGCAACATAATCTGTCAAAATTAATGGTCTCATGCTTTCTCTGTGTCCTTTTTAAACTCACTGATTTGGTTTTGTATTCTGTTTTTGGTGCTTTTTTTCTGCTGCAGTACCACATACAAAAAATGCCAGGACTAGGACTAGGACTAAATTTTCTATTACACTAAATGTAATATTTCGACATTTAGTTGTTTTGTTTTAAAAAAAAAAATCTGAAAAATGGTCTGTTTTTGAAAATTCTCATTGAAAAAACACAGTGATTCTTCTTTTAGGCCATCATTATTAAAAACCTAGGCATCTAAGAATTGCTTTCGATCATTTCCAATTCTTCCGAGTTTTCAATTCATTGGCGGTTTCTACACATGTCACTTGAACAGCACAAGCTAAATATTCCATATAGATAGATAGATAGATAGATACATAGACCGATAGATAGACAGATAGATAGATAGAACGATCGATAGACCGATAGATAGACAGATAGATAGATAGATCGACCGATCGATAGATAGACCGATAGATAGACAGATAGATAGATATAGCTTTATTATCCCCTAATTTCCTGACTTTTCTTACAAAGTGTCTTCAAATAAAGGAATAATAACAAAGTACATTGTGGAACGTTTTATAGAAATGACAGCTTATCGAATTGAAGTAAATCCTTTTTATTTAGCCATGTGTTCTGGGACCCGGTTGGATAATCTCTCTCTTTTTTTAAATGATTGATGGGGCCTGGCACTCTTGGCACACTGTCCTAGAGATGGAATGAGTTAATATTGTGCCTATATTCAGTACCATTTAAACCAAGACAGGGTATTGTAACATGTTAAAAGCCTAATCTGTTCACTGTATCAGCCCTCAGCTAAAAGCATCTCATCATTGAAATGATGTACAAGTGTTGCCACTAGCTTGTATCGCAGAGCAACAATAACAGCATGTTTTCTGTTTGTTGTGACTTTGGTTTTTTTTCCCCTTGTTAATGCTCATTATTTGTAACATACAGACAATGCATTAATTGAACTGCTGTACACGTGTCTGGCGTCGACGATACTAACTTGGCAATGAAATGTGAAAATAAGTTGTCATATGTTCATTGACTGTTATCTGCTCAGATAAAAAAAGTACCATCTGGTTTATGAATCCTTCTGTTAAATTTGGGGGTGGGGTTGGGCATAGAAATGGCCAAAATAAGGGAGGTTATATGTATGTATCAATTTATTTAAATTGCATCCTCTTGAATTTAATATAGATATATTATATGTGATTAAATGCACAAATCCATACCTGTGTTTCTGATTTGTGTGTGTGTGTGTAACGTCATATTCCATATAAAATTCATTAACAGTAAGTTATTGCCCAATCTCCTGTAAGTGGCTCTGAATCTGTGACAGGTAGAGGTTATTTTTTTTTAGAATGCATCCATATGGTGTGTGATAGAAATCCCTTTCTGTTGCAATACAGTTCAGCCTAAGTTATCAGATGAGATGCCCAAATAGAAAGAGATGTATCTATGGTTTATGTCGATTATATGTTAGGTGGCAGAGTACTCCAGTTGTTTATATATTGTGCCATAAACCTTACCAAGAATTGGGATGTTTTTAATATTGCTTCACTGTTTTGGAGAAACTTTTATGTGGCACACTTGAAGTTTAAAGCGAGGTTTATCAATAGCACCAATTTGTATCGTGGTTCTAAAATATTTGAAAAGCAAATTATTCCAGGAAGACCATGCTGTGAAGTAACGGGTAATGCCTTTCATAGATGAGTGCTTCTAGCTTCATAGTTGCAGTTTTAGTTTATTTACAGAAATACTCTAAAGTTACATGATTATATACCCTCAAGTAAAATTCTTGTCAGACTTACCTCCTCTTCTTCTAATTGTCGGCAATTGGTTTACATAGTATTGTCAAAGATAGGCATATCTTTTTCATAAAGCGTTTATATTTTTTTTTATAATAGGAAGTGTCTGTTTGTAGAATTTCCAAAGTCTGTTGACCTGGACCAGTGTGGATTGTACACTTCATCCAAGCAGTATCTTAGCTCTAAGAGTAAAGTATGATGGCTTTATTATACTGAAATATAGTGACATTCCAAGTAAACTAAAGTGAACACCCGTCCACCCGCCCCAAAAACCATATGATGCAGACATCAACTGCCATATATATCTGAAATTAAAGAAGTCCTACGTACCTTTCTGCCTTCTAAACAAGGTAGTGGGTATCAACAACAGATGTCTTTTTGCAAAGGTTTAAAAAGGCATTTGGGGAAAATGACCACTACGACAATGATTCCCTATACATGCGCATGTGTATCTGTGTGAAAGAACTGACCTGCAGTACAAATGTAAGTGGAATCATGAGAGCATGATCTCTTATGATAGAGGCGCCTGCTACTTAGTTTGTGCGGTGAAACTGAGTGACACCGAATGATTGATTACGTCTTGAATTGCCACAGCTGTCAATCAGGAATGTGTGTAGTTTGTGAAATCGTTACGTATAAAACCCTCCACAATAAACGCCAAACCCAGCTGATGTCTATCTGCAAGGTAGATAGTCAGTGATATAATCAGGTAGAACCTAGCAGACAAAATATGTCCTAACAGGAACTCTGGGTCAATAAATATATATATATATATATATTTTTCTCCTATATTGTTAGCTAAAATTCAAGATGTAAACATGTATTTAAAGTAAAAAAAAACCCTCAGCATTCCCTTTTCTCTTTGCTATTCATTTGTAAATATCTTTCCTTTTTCTCCGTACATATAAATATATTGGCACATGTATGTAGGTGTGTTATGTGTATGTGTGTAATTATGCAGATTTATTGTGTTAGGAGTATAACACCAATTTAAATGGGTGTTATATATTTTCTCTAGAAACCCTGACCATGGTTTTCAATGTCATATAAATAGCAAAGGACCTTAAAATACCAATACAATAACAAAAATCAGTGGATAAAAAAATAAATAATATATATATAAATAAATAATATATATATATTTTAGATTTCTGAGATCAATATTGAATCTGGTGGAATGTAAAAATATTACCAGTGGTACGTTTATGGGAAAACATTTATAGTGATAGTGTTGCTCGTCATGACATGATGGACTTGCCTTCATTCCAGCTAATTGTGTGACTGATCTTTCAACACTTGTAAGGGTCTACTCCTTATAAGAAGTAAATAGGAACTACTGTCTGTCACTATTATCAACTTAAATACAATAGACAGCAATTGAAACTAACAAGAGAGATCAGATCTGCTTTTTTCCTCTTGTATAGAATACACCCCCAGAATATAAGGATAGAGTTTGTCACATTATGCCAAGTGGGAGATAGTGCCAGGCTGGCCATATGGTAAAATCAGGTTTGAAAATAAATAATTGTTATGAATAAATAGAAATAACACCAAGTAACTCAATATGGCCTTTTTTTCCCCATGATTTGTAAAATGAGTATTTATACACGCCGGTGAAATATTCATATTGCTCGGCTGTCATTAAAATTTCTGGCACAAAAGAGAGATTTACAAATTTGTTACTGAGCCAAAATACAATGTCTGCTGTTAAAATAAATAAATACATGCACAAGGCTTATCGGAATACATTTACTCCATGATACTGCCAGTTTTGAGAAAAGGAATTCATAAAGCAGAATACTGAAAATTTTAGGAAATCGTATTGTTTTGAAAAAATCATGATAAATTGTAAATGTAATCACTTTTTTCCTCAGGTTATGAAAATCAGCTTTCCTATGTAATTAAAGTTTCTCTATTAACAGCCACATGCATTTTATAAACTGTTTCATTCTTTTTTTCAGTCATGTTAATTGTTTTGTCAAAATTTGCATGAATCAGTCAACTTTATTAACAAATTGCACTTGACATACACAGACTAATTTGCACCACAGCCATTGTGGATTTTTATTTTGGTTCTCTTGTCAACAAGAGTTTACCATACCATAATACTGCACTATCCCATTTACTAGAAGTTGCCATAAAAGTATTATATTACTCTAAACTTCCTTTAAGCTATATCTGCTACTCCATTACACTGCCTTCTATTTAATTGCTGTTTGTTTACTTTTTTTTCTTTTTTCTTTTTAAAGAGACAGCAAAATAATTGTAAAAAGGTGTTTTTTTTTTTGTAATGACAACTTAAACATATCTGTGCGGTCTATACAACATCTATATTTGCATCTGATGAGTTTATGCAAATTTAATAAATGTAATTAATTTCAAGGCACATAATGATAGATACTGCAAAATGGTTCTTGTGACTCATGCTGTCATGGGACAAATTTACATTATCTTTTGGTTGATAAAAGTTAAAATAACATTGTTGATGAACAGGTTTAGGACTATCCTGAAATTATTATCAGTCTCCCCACTCAACCATCCTAATCTAATTTCCATATGTAAAAGGTATATGGGACCTATTAATTCAATTTCAATCAAATGAGATTCTCTTGTGGTGGAAAGTAGTGATGACAAAGGTAACCTGTACGTTGCGATAACACACATTGTGAGTCCATTCCCAGGATAAAGTGCCTTGTACCTTAAAAATGCAAGTCCTTTTTTTTATCAAGTTAATAATTCATTGAGATGGTTTGAAAATAGCCAGATAAGGTTATGTGCCCGAAGAGCCCGGTCGTTCAAATTATAATATAGCAAAAATCCCCTGTCAATAGTGGTTTCAATGTGATGCTTTCAACACACAGGGTTAATCACTAAAGCGAGCATTGCTGAGAATTCAAAGTGACATCATAGTGAATTTCAAATTTTAAGGGCCAAAATGAAAACAGAATTGACTTGGAGAATTGTTTGAATCGGCTATTTTGACCTAAATGTTTAAACTCTTTTTGAATGTAGTTTTATTTCATGCCGATTCTCACATAAGTGAATAGCTCTCTCTGTGTTAAAATCTTCTCCAGTCACAACACACAATATAAGCTGGTACCCAGCCCATATTAATAGATCCAAAGATTTCCTCTTATACAGTACCTAGCCTACTGGATCTAAAAGTGTCTAAATACCCTTGTTTCCCACCATATTCAATATACAGTGCAAATACAGACTCTGTACATTTAACAGCCTTATCTAAGGATAGAATGCAGATTCACAATCACAAGAAAAAAAAGCAAAACAGTTGGTTTTGTTTCTCTTACATAAATCATATATTGAACTGTAATAATTATATTTGAGATCATACAACAAAAGGAAGGCAGAAACCCATTGTGCATAATACACGTTTCTCTATTGTCGTATTCTTCTTGTCTTCCTGCTTTTAAGCTAAAGGAATCCTCCCTGATTGATAAGCCAGCACAAAAATCTGATCAGTATGTGGGGTGTACTCCTGTTGGGATAACACAGGGAGAGGCTCTGCTAGGCCCCAAGTGCTGAACAAAGCTTTTCATGCTTTGCCAGGTCACTGTGACACTGTGGGTCTGATTGCAGGAGAACAGATTGTCTGACCCGATACAAGCCTGGCGTCAACTGCAGTCCAAGCAATCATGAGCCTTTTGGTAAACTGCTTCCTAGGAACTCTGGCTGTGCCTTTCTCTTCTGTTATTTTTACTTAAGGGGAAAGTGTCACTTCCAGGAATTTTTTATACTATTATTACTTAGCAAATTTGTTTATGTATAGTATGACGAATAAAATTAAATGTAGAAATACACACTTTTATCCTGAAACGGGTTGCCTCCATCTTGATTCGCTATCATAAATGTTGCCCTTGTGTGCTATTGGATAAAGTGGAAGAGGAGAAACTTTTTGTACTCCTCATTTGCATGGTGTGCCCTGGATGTGCCTGGACTTAACCCCTTAAGGACACATGACATGTGTGACATGTCATGATTCCCTTTTATTCCAGAAGTTTGGTCATTAAGGGGTTAATACGATTGTGGTGTAATTTGCTAAATCAATCTAGCTATATACAGATTTATCTATATCTGTCTATTTTAAAATAAAGCGGAGTATCGCAAAAAAAAAAACGTTACGCAAATTAAAGTCGATTTTCAATGTTTTATTTCAATAGTGAATTTTTTTTCAGAAAAGTGCTACTTCCACTTTAACAATGAAGAAGCAGAGCATCCCCCATGGTGCAAATATTAGATAAATGTTTCTATGGTTAGCTATAGTGGTATATAATGTATATAATAAATAATAATACAATATATAAAATATATAAACTTATTGTATTTTTATTAGTGCATTTTACTCATCAAAAACTGGATACTTTTCATGTGTTCCAGGTTGACACCTCTCCTTTACAGTGAGGAATGTTGCCAGTGATGGAAATTGAGTCACTGGCATTCTCCTCATATACTTCTGTCCCCTACATGTCCCCTATAGTCATGGATTTGAAATTCACATACTTTTTGTTACATTTCATTTATATAACTTCTTTTTTCAGCAGATGTCTGAAAGATTCTCTAAAATGGAAACCCAAAAAATAAAAAATACTGCCACAAAATACTATGAGGATTATGCATCAAAATAAGGTTTTTATGCCATTTGTTTACAACAACACATTCAATTACAATTTTATTTATATAGCCAACATATTCCACAGAGTTGCACAATAAAATGAGAGTCGTGTATGTCAAACAATAGATTTGACATACAGGAAGAGTAGACGAAGATGGCCCTGCATAACATTGTCTATGCCATCTGAAAATTCTGCATTTTGGGCATGGTTTAGCTGCACCATCTTATCCATTTCCTGATGCCACCATGGAGATCACAGAAGTGATGTTCAGGTAAGCATATCTTTATTCTATATATTTTGTTGTATAAATGAAAACGAAATAGTCTAACAAGAGTGTGTCATCTACATAATTTGTGTTTCACCCATTTACAATAAAGAGTTAAAATGATTTCAAGTCATCAACAACCCAAAACATATATCAAATTTTTTTCAGCATGCTGCTTTTTAAATTGATTTTAGATGGGATACAGTTTTTGAGCCATATGAAGGAAATGATCATTACTCTAGAATTAGGAAATGCTTCATGCAGCCACAAAGATGCAGCCTGCACCAAAGCTAACTGCTTGAATGAATGAATGTTTCCTGGCTACGTTTAGTTCTCTCTTTTCTGGTGATAGTCCCTGGTGTTTGCACATCTGACACCTTCAAACAATGCCAGGCACTAGTGGCTTTTGTTGTTGTTTGTGTTTAAATTTAAGGCTTGTGTTTTGATTGCCTTGTGTGTATTTATGCATGCAATAACAGCCATGAAATGTGTGTTTTAGATGTAACATTTAGTTTATACAACTTTTCATAAATCGTTTATACATTTTTTTTTTTTTAATTATATAAATTATTAATTCTTTTTGTTTCTTTGATTGTTGCTGCCATGTTATAAGTAAAGAATACATTCGGTTGACTATGTTCGTACGGAAAAATACTAGAATTCTTGCTATTTTATGTCTTTGTTTTTTTATTTAATAGGACAACAAACACCTAAACGTGCTGCAGATATTTAAATGCTTAAGTGGGCACAGACTCCATAATGAATGCCATGCCTGGGGTACATCTGTGCTGCTTTTTGCACCTTTGACGTTTCACAAATTGCGCGTTTAGCAATGTGTTAAAGGCTGGCCCAGATGCCGAGGCGTTTATGGGGATGCTTGTCTGTTCAATGTGATCCATCAGAAAATCATTTTTAAATGAGGGGAAATTTGCCACTTAATAAAAGATACCATCAAATGAATTCTTAATAGATTATGCATTGGAGTTCATTGTGAATTCAGAATACAATGTTGGTCTACTAATCCGTTTCTTGACCTGTGAAATGGTTTTACATTTCTTTAAAAAAACAGAGATGCTTGTAAAATATCCCACTTAACTAAAAGAATGTTTCTTACAGCCCTGCCCATTAGACATCACACTCTGTTGTATTTTTAATCTGAGCAATCTTGTCTGATTTTCTATAAAATAAACAGAAGCTGTGCACCCTCCGAGTGTGAGAATTCCGCCTGGCACATGGATTGCTAATTTAGCAGGGCTGCCCTAGACTCAGGAAACAAACCTCAGTGTTTTGTGAGTTAGTACTTTCATTCAGCATGGCGTTTGCGATCTTTGATACATGCATGTTGTATTTTATTGATTTTCATGGATATATAGTGAATCTAAGTAATCTTGACCAGCCAGTCAGTAGTTAAATACAATTAACAAGTCACATAACATCGAAATATTGATATAGGCGTTGGTAGTTTTTCAAAAATATTGTTAATGAATTATGGATTAGTAGATAGTTATTTTTTTGCTTTGTTAGATTTTTTTTAATCCTTCATATCCATGAAAATACTAGTGACAAAAAATCTATGAACTTTTAAGTTTCCTTGTAACCTCTTGTATAAACAGAGAGCTGAATGATCTGAATCACTGTTGTTTATATAGAATTTAACAAGGAACATTAGCCCTAAGGAAACCTTTCACAGAGAGATACTTTTTCTCTTCAAAGTGAGATTGAGTACTTTCCATCTCGCTACACCTGGCATCCGTATTTTTACATTTGCCTGGGCAACCTCCCTGAGCAAAATATGTCAACCGTGTCCAAGGTGGTGACCTGTATTTTGCCACATACAGCACAACATGAAGCTTTGAAACATGACCATTGAAACATTTATTACTGCTGAGATGATCAGTGGAACATATTTCTATGACAACTCCACCTCTTCATAGATTGCTCTTTTTTTATCAATAGCATATCTTTTGCGAAGTGCTTATTGTGGTGTTACTACTCCTGTGATGTGATCCTGCATATGGGATGTGGATCTGGTTTTAACTTTATTGTTACAGCGCCAGCTGTTGAGTGTTTGGTAGACCCGGCTAATCACCCTGTAAGAGATTATTTTAATATCACGATTTGTTAATGCAGTTGAACTCTTTTGACATATTTGGGAGTATCCAGCCATTCTATGTCACCATGCATATAAGGAATGAGGTATCCTATAATTTGTATGTGTGTTTAATATTTGAATTAAATATTTCCCCAAATTATTTTATAAAAGATTCTGTGTAAGCTTACTTTCTAATAATGTAGTACTCCTAGATATATTTTTTTAAAAAAGCCTTTGTAAACTTTTTTTTAGCAATATGCGTCTTTGAACATTAAACATAAAACACTTAGGCACTGTTAATGTTTTGTCTCATTGAAGTGGTTATGATATCTGGAGGCACTGGTGCATTCCTTCCATTCAGAGATGAACCATTTTTCATGATTAAATGCTAAATGAGAGTCCTCAGCAGCCCATCCCCTCTGTACTGCTTGGGCTAATGAGGAAGCCATAGCCAGAGCAGCAATGGGTGGCAGTGATAGGCTGAAAGCAGTCAGCTGACACACATTTAGCCAATCACATTGCCCATTGCTGGTATGAATTGGTATAGCTAGAAGGAAGTGTGTAATCTCTGCCTTAGTCATGCCACCAGTGTGAACCGGGCCGTAGATAGCCAGAGACCCTTACTGAATTTTAAACTGCTTGAAAGTTATTTCACAATGAATGGAGGATCAATAACAGAGGACTCCGGCATTATAGGCAATTGAATGAGATGAAATAGTTATAGAGCCTACAGTTTTCTTTTAATTCATAATAAATATAAATTTTCTTGTTGAGGATATATTTAATGCCTGTGGAGTGTGGTATTTGTGGTCATTGACATGAAAGGTAAATACACAGTTTCTAATCAGGTCCCAATTTGTTAAAATCAGGCGTCAAGCAAAGAGCCTGCCTCATGTGTTGGAAGCTTGTAAATTTAGATAAGCTAACAACATAATTTGAATGTAAGTATATTATTTAAGAATAGCCAAAAGGGTGTGATCTACGTTAAAATAATGCTTATTAAATATGTGCATTTTAAGCCTGCCAAATACAAGAGGCTGGTTTATTATTACTGCTTGCAAAAGGGCTTCTGCACAGAATAGGTTTACACTGCCGCAGCCTTGCTTCTCTCTAGATGGGAAGCTGCAGTCCAATGCGTCTCAGTGGGGCAAGTGAGAAGCACTAAACAGACTTAATCCATTTACTCACTTTAGGCCCAGTGTGTGATGTAAGAGATAGGCAAGCAATTCATATTCCTTTCTGGCTTTATGTTCTCCACTAGCGGGAAAGGGGTTAATTCACGTTTCTCATGTCCTGCTAGGCTAGGTTAGATCAAGAAGTGGGTGAAATGCCTCCTGCAGCTGGTGGCACATGACTGTCATTTGCAAGCGTGGATATGAAGAAACAGCATATAATGCGTGCATTCATAAAGCTAGCCCAACATCTTCTGCTGACTCAAACCTAGCAGGACTCAAGGATATATATAGCCATCGCAGTTTTAGGATATGTCTAAGTGTTAATATTAGTTTAAAATGGAAATAAAAAAGCTAATTTATAAAGTATAAAGATATCCAATCTAATAATGTTGACATATCGGTAACTCTGTATTACAGCAAATTAACCATCTGTAGTGCTTTGACCCAACACCTGACTTTGGATAAATCCAAAAAAAGTCCTTTACCACAATCACTTGATTCATATTTTTATACTCTATTAAGTTATCTTGGTTACTTATAATTCAACAAAATATTGAAATGTATTACAAGTGATATGTCGTACTATGAAAAGAAAAAACATGTTTCCCTTTCTGTAGCACCTCTATAATCTGTGTTTTATTTGTTTTTGCAAATGTTCACGCAAAAAAAACTATAACTAATGCATATTATTAAAATATATATATATATATATTATAGAAAAGACTATTTGTCAAAAATCCTACTGAGAAATGTCAAATGTCCTTTAACCCCTTAAGGACCAAACTTCTGGAATAAAAGGAAATCATGACATGTCATGTGTCCTTAAGGGGTTAAGGGGTCCTTAAGGGGCTAACTTTAGTTATTTTGAGTAAGAAATTAAATACAATTTTACTCCCTTGGCAAAAATGTTAATATTTTTATTAAAACAATACAGATAATAATATACACACGTTTCTTGGCTTCCAAGAGTAATTACATAAGAATATTTTTGCTTCCGATATCCACATACGTATTTGCATCAGAGACGGTGCTTGATGCAAGTTGATGTCTCTCAATGATAGACTGGCTTTGCTCACCAATTGTTACCTACAATCTTTATATTTTTGTATTCGTGCTTCTTTCTTGTGCTTGTGTCCCCCACAGCCTTTTATTTGGGCATGTATATAGGCAGAAAGGCAAGCATCTGTATTCTGGTTAATTTGCCAAATTTGTATGCTTAGCTGTAATAATACGAAATGTATTAATCTGTGTTAATATACGGCTTTTAACTTTAAAATTAATGTCTGACAATAGACAACTGCGCTTTGACAAGAGGGCAAAAAAAGTGAGAAGCCATTTAAAAAAATCAAGTACATTAACAAAGTAACGTGTTTTTACGAATAGTGATTATTTTGTCTGTAGGGATTATTTCCTGCAACTTATTTACAATTTGTGTGTGGGCTGCGGTGGGAAAGATCCAGGTGTTGCCTATGGAACATCTGGTAGCTGCACAAACATGGAGTACACTGGAGATAAAGGCTAAAAGCATGTGTCTATGACTTCCTAATTTAATGGAATTAAAGGCATCTCAGACTTTAAAACAAATGTTTAACCAATATGACATGCATCCACATACAATACACACGTACATATGTACACACACACACACACACACACACACACTCTCTCTCTCTCTCTCTCTAACTGGTGTTCTGGGTAGTTATATTAATATTACATTCTGTTGCCAATTATCTGTGGTCTAAGGTATGGGCAGACAGCTGAAATGCTTACCTCTGTAAAAGGCAGATGACACAAGAATAAAATATATTTTTAATGAAAATTGTTTCATAATGAGACTTCCTCTACATCCTCACCACTGACCTAATTATTTCCTTTTGAAGGTAAATTGTATCATTTCAAATTCAGTGCTTCACGTATTTTTTGGCAGTCCTTAACATTTGCTTATGATCGTTATTAACCTCTATTCTCCAAAATAGAGACGGGGTTATATAAAATGAGGGTCTTTTACATCCTCTTTGTATGAAAATTAAATTGGAAGCTTATAGTAATGAGTTTAAAGAAAACAAAAACTTCTATCATTGTCTGTTTTTGGTCACCTGACTTCTTTTTATAGTAAATTCATCTGATTTAGTAAAAGAACAGAATAATTCTATGAAAAAAAATGTATAACCTGTAAAGCAAAATATAGCATTTTGGTCATCTGTTGACTTTAAGTGTCCTTTGTTAGAAGGATCTCAAATAAATAAATAATCACTACTTAGCACATATATTCATCTGCATGTTTTCATACATTTGTATATGTTATGCATTTTTTCAATCGGAGTATATCTAAAACAGCTTGCAAAAGCTGCAGCCTCCTAGTTTAGTTGCACTGAGCAAAAAATACCAGGCAGTAACAGACCAGTTGTGTGATTTGATCATTTATAACAGTGCCAGTGCCAATTTCTAATAAAATCTGCACTTTTTGTGAAATGGAAAAAAAAGCGAGAAAAGTGGACACACTCTTCACACATGCATCATTTAGCAAGCTAACGTTCTTTATGTATGTGGAGTGTTTTTTAAGGATATCAAGGCATAGATTTAGATTTGGCTTGGCATTACCTTAATTGGATAACTGATGAAAATGCTTATCTAAAGATTCCATCTGGAATGGCAAAAGTGAGCTAAACCCATTTAACATTTGCGAGAAATTCCCGAATATACCCAGTTTCTCACAGCATGTTATTTCTTTTTCTTAGAAGAAACCAGTGTATTTAAGCATAACAAAATAACGTCTTACCTATTCTTTTAAGAGGTTGAAAAGATCAGTGATGCATATCTCCTAATATTCAGAGGTATGAATGTATGCTAAGGAGATGGACTCCATAAAAAAAAATCGAGATTGTGGGCGTATAACTATCCAAAAACTGTCACACTGGATCAAGGATAGTTGGACTCTATGAAGGGCAAATTAAACTCTACTATCAAGGATACATGGTATTTGTCCTAGACAATTGGATCAGATCATGGGCATTGAGTAGTCATAACATGTATTCTTCAAGGAGTGTTAGATTGACTCACTCACATGTAATAGAGTTGTGACCAGGCTCTAATGCCTCCTTCTCGGGCTAGTGTAGTGTTCCAATGTAGAATACAAAAAAAGTGTAGATACTTGTATTCTACCTTGGAAGACTACACTCGGCCATGTATTACATGTGAGTGGGACAATCTAAAACTCCATGTGATCTCTCTAATTTATAGTGTAACACTATCATTGTATTTTTTTCCCCACAGATCCTCTATTGCAGATAATATTTTGAAACAAAGTATTATCAAATTTGGATAGCATATATTTAGCTATGTATCACTAACACTTTTGAGAAATCTATTTTTCTTATTCTTGTCTGTACAATTTGTTCGTGACATAAGAAGCGCCATTTACATTTTTCAATTTTGTTTATAAAATGAATTAAGATGAATTCTTGCAAGTGTTCTGTCTATTTCCCACTCATGTCAGTGTGTAACTAGTCACCCTAACAATGGCCTTTATTTAATATTTAAGGGGTAAGCTTTCCAAATGATTTAATTTTTTTTAGATTAACTTTCTAGGTTGTTTTTTTCAAAATATATGTCACATATAAAAATATATAGAAACGTGAAAATATTAAAATATTTTTCAAAATGTTAAATCATTTAAAACATTTATCCAAACGCATTTGAAAAGCTTATAAAAAATATTTAATCAAGGCCAATGATTTGTATTGACTATGCAAGTTGAGGCAGCTTTTATAATGGAGAAGAAGAGAAGTGTGGTTTCTGATTCTAACTACTATCCAAAACTTTGAAAAAAATGTATTTTTCTGTCATCAAAGACAGAAGTTACAAAGGAATAAATTCTCTTAGACCTGTGTTCACAAAATAGCAGGACAGAGTTGTTATGGTACCTGAGATTTCTATCTCTATTAGGTAACCATTCTGTGTTCTTGTGCCAGGCTCTAAATTCCATACAGGAACCTCAAGTGCCCAATGCCATTCAGAAAATAAGACACTGTCCGTCCATTCCTGGCTATGACTTTTACATGCCAGATTTAAAAAACAAAAAACAAAAAAACTATAAAAACATAATTCATTTTCCCATGTTTACATATCGTCCTCCATAAAGATTCACTAAACTGTGAGTGGTCACAAATAAAAAGGAATCTCAAATTTTAGACAGATTCGCTGAATTGGAAACATACTTGGAATGGTGAATTTGTCTAAGTTGACAGTTGTGGTGTAACATTTGAAAATCCCAGGTCAATTCCTAGCTCTTCACATTTTATTGAATAGCTTCATATATGTTCTTATTGCTTTCTCTAACTTTAGGTCTATCTCTTTATCCATTTATGTAGACTGATAGTCCCAGGCTCGTGACAGGTTTATAACCAGCAGAGAATCTGGTAACATTGGGAGGCCCTGAAACACTGAACCTAGCACATACACCCCAGCCATGCATAATCAGACAGATGGTTCCTTCAGCAGCACATACACAGAGCAAACATTAAGTACCCTCACAAACAGAACGGCTGAAAGTGTAACAATTACCAATATCATTTTATTACCACGTCTCAGGAAATTAATGTCAAATGGCCTTAAATCGGATCCGCCAAGAAATTAGATACTTAAGCTGCATATTATGTAATACAGAGCTTATAAAATACAACCTCATATAATTGTCACTGCATTCTTATATTCCTAAAATTGTGCTGATTATTTTTACGATTTTTTTTAGAAAAGATGTTATTTGGAAAGGATGTTTTATATTATACTCTGCTGTATATATCAAACGACATAATATCTTATCAGTTTATCAGAATATATCTTCACCGATCCTTCCTACTAGTTGTTTATCCATCTGTTTTTTTCCCCTCTCTATATTATCTGTTTCTTTATCTTCTCTCTAACTACATGTCAATTCTGTGTCTATCTCTGTGTTCCCCTGTTTGTCTGTACATTTCCGTGTATTTCTTTCTCAGTTTCTGTTGCTCTTGATATTTGTCTGTCTCTGTGTCCAGCTTTGTCTGACTGTCTATCTATCTCCATTCTATATGTTTACCTCTATCTTTTGATCATCTCTCTGTCTGTCTATATGCATATTGATTTACATTGTGCAGGCTCATAAATGACAGATGCACTATTTTCACTGTATATAAAACCTATTTTTTCATTTAAATCGGTGGTTTAGCTTTTCTAGGTTTTTTTGTCCTTATCCCCGTGTCACACAGCTGCCACAAGCAGCAAAAAAAAAAAAAAAGATCAGGCTGGGGGAGGAGGGGACAGAGGGAGCACCCCTGCTAAAATCGTGTCACGTAGGACTAATTTATCTGCTCTCATTAGAGTGAGCTAGGGACAGCAGTGATGGCCAAGAGGACAGCTCTACACATGACACGCGAACAGTTTGGGGAATAGAAAATTGCTTTCTCAGGAAGCCCAGCCAATTAAGAACTTGACCATATTGAATGTCAAGTGTTAATTTGGGTTTTTCTTCATTTTCCCAGCGGTAATGTGGGTCCTGTGATGAGCAAATACATGTCAAGTAAAAGTTGATTGCATGAAGGACCCGACTATTATATGTCACCGGCAAGGCACAAATGTACTCTCGCCTTTTAACCCATTAGGTGAGGCTGGGGAAAGGATTAACTGCAACATAATGATTAGGGCAGACACCAAAGCTTACAGATGAGAAAAGGAGGTAGCGAGGGCGGGAGGAGGTTAGGCACTGTCCTAATGCTATAAACATATTCATTAACTCTATGAATATTCCAATCGGATTCTTTTGGAAACATGCGTTTTCTTGTTATTACAGCAACTAGCATTTCATAGCTCGGGGGCTGTACTGCCAAAGCTATACCCTATGACAGGTTAAATAATGAACAATTTTACAGCCTGCTTAGATAAACACAGTAAGATATAAAACATGCATTTATTTGGCATTACCGGTAATTAAAGTGACTGCTATCTTGAAATAATTGTTTAATGTTGCCTTTAACCATGTAGGTTTACCAATCTACATAGCTACAGAGAACATGAAATGGTTCTTTTGTGTGTGTGTGTATCTGTATATTTTAGAACTGTAAAATGCTGAAGTTATTTTGATACTATATTGGTGTATGATTCATTCATTAACTATTGGGTGATAGTGAATCAAAAAATCTAATTTATGCTAAAAATTATATGCCAAAAATGCAAGCCCACTGTTTCAGTGCTCTCTGCCGTGTCCTAGTGCACTTAGAGTAACGCAAGTTAACACTTTTTGGGGAGAGGTCCCTGGTTTTCCCAGAAGCGGGACGATTGGGAGGCATGATTCCCTGGGATATGTCAGCGTAAGGCATTTAAATCCACGTTTGTGTGCCACTGAATGCATGTACAGTGTGAGCTGGACTCTGCCGGTGGGAAGGGCCAGTACTAGTTTTTTGACTGTTTGGTATAGTAGATTACGAAGCCCGGTAATTCTAATGTTTTAAATATTTGAGTATCCTATGGTATAGTCTGAGACTTGCTGACTCCTTCAGATTCTGCTCTGATATTTTGGAACATGAGCCTTATATTTGTCACTTTTTTATTAACTTGAAAAAAATAAAATGTAAAAAAGCATGTGTTCATTTAAACAGTCAGCTTCTAAATACTTGGAATTTTGGTCCCCCGTCTCTACAAAGAATATTTCTGATGAGCTATTAAAGTGTTATTTGGCTAGATCCATTATCAACTCTATTATTTGTGGTATTAAGACATTGTTCCTTATCAATAAAAGCTGTACTTAAAACAACACTACCATAGACTGGAACAGGAAAAATCAAAAAGTTGCTTTCTTTAACAAAGTCTTAATGGAGTATGATGAGATTGATCCTTACTTCTAAAAGCATTTACACATCATTATTTTGCAGATTGTAATGAGAAATATTGATATAATATATAAATCCATTATCAGGACCGAATATCATGATGTCTCTGCTTTAACACAGCTATTTAATTAGTGTCTCACATGATTTCATATAGACAACCTTACACCAACAGGGATATTCTCTAATCATGGCCTTAGAGCAAGGTGGAAGAATAATTCTGTAGTGTTCTCCACTATATGCATAACACACAATGGGTTAAAATGTGTAATGGGTGTAAACGAGAAGTGCAATATGAACCTACATCTTAATGCAGGCCCAAAACCTTTGCTCATCTAAAATAAAATGCTAAAAACTTGACAATATTGCAAAGTGGCAGGCCTATGGTGTACACCGGCAATCTAAGAGTTAGAGTTAGCTCTTATAAATCGTGTGTTTCTCAGGGACTCTGCTAAGGAACCCAATGTAAATTCCAATGACAGCACCACTTGCTGATTCAACCTTTTCTGTGTCACCTTTGACGGATGGATCCCAATGCAATCAGCCACACCACCTCAGCAAGTCTTCCTCTCACTCAGTAAATACTGCTTCAAATAAAGGTGTGTGTGTGGCGGCGGCGGGAAGAGGGGGGGGGGGGGGGACAAATATATGAAATATATTTAAACATTAATTGTAAAAATATTCACCTGTCAATTCCAAGTAGACCTGGCTTTTTTAAAAATCACTTCAATATTTATTTTTAGCAAATGTCTTCCCACCCGCACATTTATTTCCCCCTTTTTTTCCTGTTGTTTCTTGATAAATTTAAGAAGTCAAACGTCTGACACAGATGGATAATCCGAGTGTATAGGGCGCCGAGTTATAAATTAACACATTATTCGCTCTTAATGTGAAATACTTGAAGATGCATTTTCTTGGTCCCTTGACATCGACCCCAGTGAGGACTGGCATTGTATTTTTTTTTCTTCCAAGTGGCATTGATTTGTTAAAGCGCTGAATTAGCATGTCAGGCCAGCTGCCTGTTCAGACCTGTGCTACAGAGGCCTATATTTGTTTCTTGCTCACTCTCATTCTGGTCCTACTCCTTCTTCCTGCTGCCTGGCCCCACACGCAAGGCCCGTTCTTGCTTAGCCCAGCTCTTTCTCAGAACACTAAATCTCTTTCCGTTATTTCACAGTCAATACATTAAATACAATCTACATATGACAGCAAAACAAACAAAACAATTAAAATCAATTTATCACAACGTCTTCATTGAACAGTATACAGTAATTTGTCCCTAATGAAAGTCAAAGTATGATGCAAGCAGGTAAGATGTAATTGAAGGGAATAAAAGGTCACTTCAGGTAAAAGGCAAACCATTCTTTTTTTGTTGATAGAGAGATAGATAGATAGATAGACAGACAGACAGATTCAACCTCCCAAAGCAAGGAAGGCCAGCCGCTATTTTGGGACCAAAAACACCTGTCACTCTTTTCTAGCCTACTGTCCAAATTTTCTAGGAGCTCCATATTGTTGGGTTACCTGAGTGTCAACAGCAATAATACTCACAGTAATGTGTCTTTAGACTACAATTAAATCAGGCTGTATAAATAAGATACATTGTTTTTGTTCTAAAATGTATTTTATTTGCATACATTGGTATTAGTAAATCAAATAAAATTTGCCACTTACCCCTAAAATTAGATAGATAGACAGACAGATAGATAGATAGATAGATAGACAGACAGACAGACAGATAGATAGATAGATAGACAGACAGACAGATAGATAGATAGATAGACAGACAGACAGACAGATAGATAGATAGATAGATAGACAGACAGACAGACAGACAGACAAACAGATAGATAGATAGATAGATAGATAGATAGACAGACAGACAGACAGACAGATAGATAGATAGATAGATAGATAGATGGATAGAAATGGATAGATAGATAGATAGATGGATAGAAATGGATAGATAGATAGATAGATAGATTTACAGATAGATAGATAGATAGACAGACATATAGATAGATAGATAAATAGATAGATAATATATTGGCAAAACCAATACAATAAAAATAATCTTTAAAAAAATATTCACATTTTAAGTTCCGGCATTTTCTGCAAAAGTATAATTGGGCTTTTCTGTGTGAGCTCTCCAAACCAGGAAGTTACTCAGCCAATCATGAGTCTAACTTCCTATTGCATTGCTAAACTAAACGCATAAATATCCATTTATTTGGTTTCTGGCTGATGGATATAGTTACATTTTCCACTGTCACCTGTAGAAAGCTTACATCGGCACTTGATCTGCACTCTTTGATGTCATGACATCACATGCAGCGGTATTTTTGGATCAAAAAGGAAAACAATGCAGGTTGGCAGAGATAGTGGGCACATGGAGTAAATGTAATTACAATAAACAAAATAGTATTAAGAAGAAAAAAACCTCCTCCAACAATAACTGTAACTTTGCATGTTCTGTAATAGTTGAATATATACAAATAGGGAGTTTTATTGAATTTTTAATTTATAAATAAATTTAGTTGTATATTGCCAGCCACGGAGACACCCTCCCTTTTTGTGTTCAAGGGGCACTCCAGACCCCCTAGAGCACTTTAGCTTGTTGAAATGCTTTATGTGTGAAGAGTGTGTTCTATTTTTTTTTCTTTCTGGAATTAGTGCAGATTTCAATAGAAATTTACACTTTTGTAAATTATACTGGTTACACCCCCTGGCTTTCCAAACAGACAGCAGCTAATGTTACTTCCTTATTTGCTCAGCTTATTTGCACTGCACTCAAGTGGCAGCAATGGCCCAGAGCACCTGCTTTGCAAAGACTTCTCATTGAGCTGCATTGCGAAGTCTGTAATTGAACAGGCACAGAAAGTCTGGGCGGGGATAGAAGAGGATGGTTTGCAAAGGCAGCAGACAAGAAATCTGCAGTTTTTGTCAAGTTGTTTTTACATATAACTTAAATTAAAATTAATTCAATGCATGCATTTCATTTTGGGGATATCTACTAAACAGTGATTTTTATTCATTTGGACAGTGGAGGGTCCCTTTAACTTCGTCACCGGTTCTGATTTTTGTTGGGGTTTTTAACATATATTTTGAATTTTGTAAAGGAACACCAGACCTTGATATTACAGACAGGAACTGTTGCTAGTTTATCAAATAAAAGTAAATTAACCAATTACTTTGTAGATTGCTGTTCAGTATGAACAAAATCTCATATATACAAAGCTATAAATAGCTCACATACCCTGCTCACAGGAATGGAGATTCTCAATTAATTTGTAACAGCCTTGCCTTCAGTGAATAATCAATTTAGTGATTTTTTTTCCCAAGATGCTTTTCCACCCAGAGTTGTAAGAGACAGTTGCCAACTCGAACTTTAGGGAGATATCCCACGGTGAAACTGGACGACTGAATTCTTTTTAAGCTCTAAGTGCAGGATTGCAACATGTGTATAAGTGAGCGACTATTACATATCTTTTTCTACTGAAATACACCCAACAGTGTAATAATTAATGTTTGTTATGAACACAAATGACCAATTTAAATTAGTAATTTACCAGGCCTCAATAGAGGCCTATTAAATAGTAGTTAACTGCTGTGATACCAAAAGTCCCTACTGTTGCAATCCCCTTATTATCAGTAAACAGTGGATATCTGTGACATATCTCTAATTCTAACATTCTAACTCTTGAATGCTGAGGAAAATTGCCAACTTGGCTACTTACTAAATGCAAGTTACAACGGGTGTATTCACTTTACCTTTCATATTGACAACACCTTGCTCCTCGCAGTCTGTTTGCTTTAGAATTTCAAGGAAAGATGTGTAAGAGTTACCGACCTGGCCAGATGTGCAAATGCTACCTGGCACCAATAGGGGAGGAGTGATGAATTACTGTGTGTGCTCCTAAAATAACTGTGGCACAGTATAAAAAATCTACTAGTTTCTCAGTTAACTAGGAGGCAATTAATGCATTCCCCTCCTATCCCATAATAGGCAAAAGGTTAATCAGTATGTTGTGGAGTCAGGGCAGAAGCTTGGGGGGGGGGTGCATAAAAAAAATTAATACTTGAATGTTTAGGTCAGACAGGTCAGTAAGGAGCTATTGCTGCCAAATCTCTTTCTTTAGACATAGGTCTGGGCAATATGCCACTCCATCATCCTCCCATGTCCCTTTCAATGTTATGGAGAGCAGCAAGCTCCAAAGAGATTTGGAGGCTAAGGAGCTAGGCTGCAGGCAGTGTGGTTGAGGCTCCAGAAAGAAGCGTAGGTCTGATGCCTTTTCTCCCCTCAGTCTGTTTTTAATACACAGGATGAAGGCGTAAATTTGCGTATGTATCTGTGAATGTGTAATAAGCCATATCTAGCAGATAGTAAGGCTTGGTTACTGGGAGGTGCTAGGGGTGTGTTGGCTACTTACTGATTGCAACTGGTGCGTTTAAGGACATTTTGCTTTGGGCTCAAGTCCTAGTAGCTCCCCCGGTTTTAATATAATGAACATTTCGTCTTCCCCCCCCCCATGACCTGGTCTGTGCAAAGTAGACACATAAAGTTAGTACCAAGCTTTATAAGACCTGCTAATAACCAAGAATATTTTCTATTTTATTTATTTATTAATTTTCATGTAATTAGCCATTTTTATCACTTTTTTAGGTTGGTGTTAGTCCTGATCTTGGGTGGTAGTTGTTGGTTTTTCCCTGCTCCTATACTCATTTATTTTGGTTTTGTACATTGACAATTTTTTTTTTTGTCAATCTTTCTTTTATTGAGGCAAACGTTATTAGGGATACAGAATGGAAAGGAGGGAGTGTACAGTAGATATACAGATTGGGTACATGCTAACACATTTTGACAACTCCTATGAATAGCAGCCTCATTTTATATCAAGTAAGCGATCCAACATCTGAATTACACAATTAACGCAATAGTTTTTATAGTGAGACATAGATACGTATTAAGCAGGTTCCATCTGAAACGGTTGTACATAAGCTACGTCTGTTCTCTCTAGATAATTACAAATAGCAAGGGCCATCAAATTAAAGGACCACTCTAGGCACCCAGACCACTTCAGTTTAATGAAGTGGTCTGGGTGCCAGGTCCAGCTAGGGTTAACTAATTGTTTTATAAACATAGCAGTTTCAGAGAAACTGCTATGTTTATCAATTAGTTAAGCCTTCCCCCTAATCCTCTAGTGGCTGTCTCACTGACAGCCACTAGAGGCGCTTGCGTGATTCTCACTGTGAAAATCACAGTGAGAGCACGCAAGCGTCCATAGGAAAGCATTATGAATGCTTTCCTATGTGATCGGCTGAATGCGCGCGCAGCTGTTGCCGCACGTGCGCATTCAGCCGACGGGGAGGAACGGAGGCGGAGAGGAGGAGGAGAGCTCCCCGCCCAGCGCTGAAAAAAGGTAAGTTTTAACCCTTTTCCCCTTTCCACAGCCGGGCGGGAGGGGGTCCCTGAGGGTGGGGGCACCCTCAGGGCACTCTAGTGCCAGGAAAACGAGTATGCTTTCCTGGCACTAGAGTGGTCCTTTAAACTGTTAGTTGGTTATACAGGTATGTTTAGTGGTACCCGCTTCTTGTTATGGGTTAAGAATATTCGCCTCATCAAAGTAGATGGGCGAATACAGTTATTAGAGAACAACATGTAGGCTGATTATTACATGCTAGGGCTGGCATGTGGGTGCTAACAGCATTGAAAAGTAGGATGAAGAGTACACACGCCCGTCCGTGCAACGCACAATGATTTTGGACACTGTAGGGACAGTATATATTCGCAGGCATAGAGCCAAACAAGCATACAACAAGATTTTATATAGGTTTGAGCCTCAGGCGTCAATGAATGAGACTGTTAACAAGCTATACCTAGCCTTGAATTGAAGTCCCTGTCTCGGAGTCTATATAGTGGTGTGATTAATATGATTAATATGAGTGGGACTCGGTTGTCGATTGAAACCCAGGTAATGTGCTCATATAAGGCCGTGTGTTGCCTGCCAAGTCTAGTGTGTGTGCGGTCTAAGTCTGATTTACGGTGCATAAACTGGGCTGGTGGGGCTGGGCACACATTTCCACTCATTAACCCGTGCTCCCCTGCTGATGTGTGGATCATTGGGTGAGACGCTTGTTAGGCAGAGTGTGGAGCAGGGATACATGTGTGTGTGGGTGAGGCTAATGTATATTTGTCAGCACTCTGTGAATCCTCACTGCATGGTTGGATCCGTGAGTCCCACTCTAACTGTGTATGTGTGTGTAAGTTTTATCTGCTAGTGTCTATAACTATATATGACTATATATGACTACCTACGAAGGCAGGGTGCGTTATGTAAAGAGTCCTTGTTCGTTACAGAGGAGCAGTCCATATACCATCTCCTTTTGTTCCGGTCCCTGGAATCTCTTAATCAGCCCATTCCTCTTCTGGGTATCAGAGGGGCGCCCGATCGTGGGCGACTGCTGGGCATCCCAGGGAGCAGCAGTTTTGGGTGTTGCGGTGTGGGGGAGGATTGCGTGCGGTGGGGGGCTTCTCCCCAGTTCCAGGTCTCGTACGGGGTCGACACCCTGTGGTAACAGACTCGGGTCCTTCTCGAGGCCGGGTCTTTCCCCTTGTGGGCACTGCGGAGGGTTCTGGTGGTCTTCCGCCGCCAGTGGCGGGTAACCCTCCTGCGGGGTGGCTTGTGTCTCGGAGGTAGTCTTCTGGTGACCTCCAGCCTTGAAGGGCGCTCAGCCCGCTGGTGTGAGGCTGCCTTGCCCAGGATCTGCCCTTCCCGCCACATGTTCTCCATGGGTTCCACCACCTTGTAGAATGTGGGAATTTGTTGGGCTTTCCTCTGCTCCAGCTGTTCCCAGAAACGGCGGAACAGATTGTCCATGCGCTCGTGCAGGGACTGGGTGTGTTTAGGCTCGGCAGCATGGTCTGCAGGCGCCATTTTGCTAGGCCCGGTGCTGCCTCCATGCGTGCCGCCATCAGCCTCTGATAGCTCACATGCCATGCTTAAGTGGACCGGGATAACCCCCACCGGTCCAGGGGGGGGGAACTGGGGCTCCGTGTAGGTTCCATCCAGGGTCGTGCCGGCGGGAGAGCGGCTGTCTCTCCCATGGCGCCCGTGCCTCGTGGCTTCAGGAGGTTAGTGGGTCGCGCGGTCCGGGACCCCGACATG